>NW_019170064.1:0-198139 GCF_001792695.1 Aspergillus bombycis
CTATATTTTTGGCTTAACCGTGGTTAGATATAGAAATTCTATTAATCTAGCTATAACCTAGCGGTTAGGTATAACTGACCCCATTAACCTAACCTAACCTGGCCAAATATCAGTCTACTAAATATATAAACAAAGTTATTCTTATATATTTCTTAATAAAGATATTATACTGTATATTTTTAATATATACTATATATTATATATTATATATCTTCTCTATATATTCTTTTATATACTATATTACATAATATTTATAGATATTTTTCTTATCTAGATCAGATATACTATATAAAAAATATATCCATAGTTATTAGATTAATATATATTCTTCAGTATTACTGTACTGATATCGAGAGACTTTATTATTATAATTTATTAAATATTGAGTCTCTCAATATTATTGCTTGGATAATATTCTATTGTTGATAATATTTACTGCTCTTAATATTACTGTAGCTAGTATATTATCTGTTGGTACTGCACTAGGCCGGGGTCCGTAACACTAGTTTACTATCTAGTATATTTAATAAAGATTAACTGTCCAACTTTTGGCTTAACTATAGTTAGATATAGAAATTCTATTAATCTAGCTATAATCTAGCGGTTAGGTATAACTGACCCCATTAACCTAACCTAACCTGGCCAAATGGCTGTCTAATAGCAGCTACTATTCTATTATATATTTAATCCAACTGTATATATTCTAAAAGGAATTCTGTCCAAAATCGGCCAATCAGTATCTATTCTTGGCTCCAGTTCGATCAATAACAGTAGCAATGGCCCACCCCTTCTGGATTAGGCTTGCCCTGGGCGCTTTTTCGCCGTCTATGAGATCAAGGCAATTCTGATCGAAATCCTCCGAAACTATGATATCCGTTTGAAAGATGGGATAAAACCAAAAACATGGAGCCGGGAGCTGCTCGTAAACCCCGACATTTCTACAATGATTGAAATTAAGAAGCGTACATCTTGAGTTTATTGGTGGGAAGAGATATGCATAACCCAGTCTATGCTCATGTTTAATCATAAGATAATTGAAAAATACCAGATCCGCGTGGTGGTGCCGCCTAGACTCTAGAACAATAGAAAGTTGAATAGGGAACTATGCTAATGATATGCCAATGGTTTTACCTAACACAAACTAGTGATCGAATTTAAGTATATGCCTAAAATAGGACATACCCAACCATGTCGCTCTAAATGCTACGTCCTTTTACGTTGCTGCATATTACACATCGATCACACAACAGGACGGCTGATAAGCCATCCAGAATAGGCGTAGTGGAATCGCCATCTTTATATTCTGGCGACTTTTATTATTCCAAGCTTGTGGGACCTTTTTACTTATAAAGTCCCTGTGTCTTCCGCAGCAACCTCCCAAACTCTTTCGTAAGTCGAGAGTTATCCTTCACTCTAAAGATCCAAAATGTTCTAGTACACATCCTCTTTTACCTTGCCGAGTATATCCTCACACGTTCTCGCTTCATTTTGTCTTTTGATAGTGTTCTTAGTTGTGTGCCTGCAGCAACGCTCTCAAAGACGCCGTCTTTCTATAGCCAATCCAGGAGGATGGCTTGGCCTATCTGCTATAGGAGCAAAAGCAAGTTTTGTTCAAAATGCGAGAGGAGTTTTCGACAATATCATGACCTCTTCCGGGAGGCAAAACTTTGAAGTGAATTCCGAGTTTGGTCCCCTGACAGTCTTACTCTCGGAGTTTACTCAGGAGATTGGAAATAACCCAAAATTCAGCTTTTCTCGCTTTATGACGCAGGTGAGAATAGTCATTACTTATGGAGCGGGAACTCGAACTGAGATGTGAGAAAATTGTCCAGCATACGATGTCAAATTATCCGGGCTTTGAGGTGTTTTCGGAGGGTGCTCACGATTCTGAGCTTCTCAAGAGGGTCATTCGGTCGCATCTAAGCAAAGGTCTAGGTAAGGAAGCAATATAATCTCCGAGACATACCTACAGCTCTTCGAACCTGACTTCTTGTATAGAAAGTTTGACCGTACCTATATCAGACGAAACCACTTTTGCCATCTCTCAAACATTCACGGATAGAAAAGGTACAGTTGTAAGTTTGTTCTTGTGAGTTAGGCTGCGTCTAATACGCGGGTGATGTTAGATTGGCATGCTATACCTTTGAAACATATGGTTATGGAAATCGTGGTCCGTATCTCGTCGCGCATTTTCACGGGCCCAGAGCTCTGTCGTGATCCTGAGTGGCTGCAGATTTCTATTCAGTATACTATCAGTGCCATGCGAGCTGTGCATGAATTACGCCGTTATCATCCTTTGGCTCGCCCTATCATGCATTGGTATCTCTCGTCTTGTGGAGTGCTGCGGCGGATGATTGAAAAGACTCGCATGATTATGAACCGTGTCATCGAAAACCGACAGCTAGAACAATACAGAAAAGGAAGAATAGATCACAATGATGCTCTCGAGTGGTTTGAACAGAACGCGAAAGGTCAAGCTTATGATCCAGCGATTACCCAGCTTGTTCTAATGTTTGTCTCGGCCCACACGACCACAGATCTGTTAACGCAGGTCATTTTGGATCTAGCCAGGAACCAGGAATGGATCGAACCCTTACGTGCAGAGGTCCAGGCCGAGCTTGCAAAAAACGGCCGGGGAGGTTTCTCACCACATAATCTCAAGCTCCTCGACAGCGTGATCAAGGAAACCCAAAGACTCAAGCCCATCGGTATCAGTATGTTCAATATGCTTCAATTACCATCGTTCTGGGTATACTCCCTAACTCATAAAACCATGATGCTTACTTCTATTTTAAAGCCAGCATGAGGCGCATTGCAACAGAGACTGTACAGCTGTCAGATGGTACCAGCATTGCCAAAGGGACATCTTTGATGGTCCTAGCAGATCGGCACTGGGATCACTTCCTTTACAACGATGCGAATCGATTTCAGGGCGACAGATTCCTTCGCAAGCGAGCCGAAAGAGGGAATGATGCTGCGGCGAGCCTGGTCGGTATCAGCCCTGACCATCTCGGCTTTGGATACGGGCTTCATGCCTGTCCAGGTCGGTTCTTTGCTGCACTCGAGGTCAAGATCGTCATGTGTCATATCCTACTAAAGTATAACTGGAAGCTTCCGGTAGGGGAGGATCCACAGCCACAGAAGTTAGGGGTCTTCCTAGATTCTGATCCAGTGGCCGTTGTAAACATCCAGAGACGTGATGAGGAAGTGAAGCTATAGCTCAAGGGCCATAATCATTGCTCATTGCCAGGAATACACGTATATTGATAGTCTCAACTTTACAGTCAATATAGGAGACCCGATACACATATTCTTCTTTGTTCAAATATAGAATAGAACGGCAAGCGACCGCGCGAGAATGACATACCCTCGACTCTTCGGCCAGATAACCCAGAAAATGCGATGGACTAACGTCTTCCGGAGGCCGCCTTCTGTCTTTTCTCGATAGCATATCTCCAACTCCTATTGAAGCCTGCGGTAATGGCGCTTTTTATGCTTTGGGTGAAGCTCGGCCACCTTACTGTCTTCTGAATTGCGCGTTTAATCTCCTGTCGAAGGTCGTTATCCTGGGCTAGTTGTACGTCGAAGGAGCCAGGAAGTCCCTGTCCTGATTCCTTGTTGCCCTCATTGTCAGCTTCGTGTGGAATAGGGTGGTTGATTCCTAGTGAAGTCCCCAGTCTTCTCTCAGACTGTGAATAGACCTTTGCACGAAAAGCGCTGGGGAGATTCCGGACCAAACGTCCACGAACGGTGGGATCCAAATTTTGCTGAAGCTTACTGCTCCTAGCAAGATTTATGATAGCCGATTGGTAGCTGATAGTCGATATATTGCTCATTGCCTTCAGCAAAGGATTATAAAGCTTCCGAAAGTCATCCAACTGGTGCTCTATCATGTTCTGAACCTTCTGTGGATTGTCACCTCCTACTGACATCCGCGGGTCGCCCAGGTATGATATACCTGCTATCGTTGTATAAAGCTCTTGCTCGGTGAATGTCTCTGGAAGCAGTAAAAGTGCAACATTAATTGCAGACAATAGATTGGCTTGGTTAGCCTCTTGCACGCGTGAGTTATTCCAGATAGTTCTTGTAGGCTTCTGCAGCCGCCCAGCAATATAGAGGGTGTCCCAGGTCAATAGGTCTCGGCAGATAGTATCCATATTGGTAACACCGTACTTGATAAGAGTTCCATTCACTGTAACGAAAGGATGAAAGTATACCCCGGCCCCAAACGCGTCTTGACACTGTGCTACTGCAAACTTCCCTAGGTTGCCTAGTCCCCCGTAATGATCTCTGTACTGCTGCAAATTGAGCTCATGCCACTGTTCTGAGGACGAGACTCCGAAAATAAAGTCTATCATTGTCTCGTTTCCTCCCTGCATCTGCTTGATTGCATTGGGAGGGTCCACATGGATAATGGGACCCGGACAGGACGACTTGGCGCTCTGCGGAAATACGCCTGAACCGTACGCAAAGGCATATGCCATTGGTGCCTCAAACTTGGCGACAATAGCTTTCAGCTCATTCGCAAACAATTCATCACATGATGTAGGTTCGGGCCCGGACGCTTTCTCTCGCATAGCATGATGAAGCCCTGTGGTGAAAGGACGAGCCCGATCGCTCAGGAAGTGGAAAGGGGCTTCGATACAACACCTTCCCGAGATGCCTCCGCTGAAAAATCGAGGGCGAACAAAGATAACCATGATATACTATGTACCTCCCAGGTAACGAGCAAACAAAAAAAATAAAAAAGATTGAAATGGCCAGAGAGAGTTATGTGGCAGCAGGAAACTGTCGATGAATACTTTGCTTCACAATAAAAATTCTTCTGCGGCGGTGTGACAGTGGATTATTAAGGCAGACTACTAACTAGTAACGTATTCGGAAAGCGAGCGTTCCACGTAACCGAGCGTTCCAACCCCGTATCCCATATAAAAGAGTCCTTTTTATATTCCAAATATCCCAACAGTGATAAATATCCAATACTTTATTTACTAATATACTTTATATATTAGATCTTAGAGCTTTAATAGACCTTTTTTAATATACTTTAGACTGTTATAATATAGGATTTAATAAAATATACAATAATATATGCTGCAGTTACTATATTAAGAAATTTATAGAGATAAAGAGCCTTATATCTAGTCTATTAGATAATTATATAGTTTAAAACTCTTGGTACAAGAGTACTGCTTCTCTGGACTTCTTGTTATTGAGATATCCAATATATAAAAGTGGCCATTTTATATGGGATACGGGGTTGGTAGGCCAAGGAAAGGACCGTTACCGATGGCCTCGAGAACGAATTTGGTCGCGCCTCCTGTGCCAGCGCCTACCTCAAAGATCTTGGCCCTTGGGTAGACGTGTGTGAACTGGGAGACCATTCTGCCCAAGGACTCGTTGTAAACCTGAAAGCCAAGCCCATATTTGTAAAACTCGTCCAGCAAGCCGTCCTTCATCATATGTTCAATCATCGTTGACTGACGTCGAACGGCAGATGGAAGAGCCTCGCCCACGGTTCTCACCAGGCGGAAATCCACGGAGTCAGCATGCGCTTCGAAGAGAGCATCGATCTGTGTCTGGGTGTCATTACGCCACTCTGACTGGATATAGGGATGCTTTCCGGCATCAACGAGAGACAAGGTCCAATTAATCGAATCCCGCAGGCGTTGAAAATGCCACTCAGGCTTTGTCCAGTCTGCCTCAGTAAGTTCGTAGATCCACTTTCTGTAGTAGAAGAAGGCAAATCTTTCACGAACAATGCCAAGCTGCATGTCATTCGTTGATGGTTTCAGTTCGCCAAGAGCCAGTTCCCCATCTGGAGCTGCGACGCCGAGCTTGTTGTATGAGAAAACAGTGCGATCGTCGGAAACCGTGGCCATCGAGACGGGCACAACAGCAGCGCCTTGGACCTGGATCATAGCGTGTTGCTCGTCCGCGCTGAGTATGTCTAGATTGCCACGAATCGAGTCGACAGTGTTCGCCTCAGGGGCAAGGAGTTGAGCTCGCACCGGAAGCTGAACTGAGTGCAAAGGTAGGGTAGCACAGAGTTCTGGATTCACACGGATACACTCGAAGATCGTTGGGACGTGCAAAGACCACAAGCGTCCATCACCAGGCGCCGAGTATGCCAAGATAGCACTCTGGAAAGCCACGTCAAGCAGCGCGGGGTGAACCATTAACCCTTCAGATTCATCACCGTAGTCGAAGCTAGATATCAGAGCAGTAGCCTGATTGAGCTTGCGCTTCAAGTTTGCCATAGTGCGGAAAGAGTCAGAGTATCCATACCCAATGGTTGAGAGGGAAGTATAGAATCTCTCCGAGTCGGTCTCGGTCATATTCGAGTCATCCAGCTGGATTGGTGGCAGGACCGACATCGAAGGCTCACCGAAGATCACGTTTATTGTACCGCTGGCGTTGACTTCAAGGTCTCGCGCCGACTTGATAGCAGCGGAGTAAACGGAGAATTTCGCTGCCCGAGTTTTCAGATTCGATTTGCTTGGAGTAATATCCGTTAGAGTTACCAGAGTCTCAGCGGCAGGATCGGATTCGCCTCCAAAGGTGATGGCTTTTCCGATGACCAGATCTCGCAATTCGATCAATTTGATAGGCCTGTTTCCAATGATATACTTGGTTGCCTCAAAGGCCATGCTGGCGTAGCCAGCTGCTGGAAATACCGGCTCACCCTGCAGCTTATGGCCCGTCAGCCAAGGTACCTCTGGGATTTTAAGCACATTCGACCAGCGACGCTCGAGCTCAGTATTGTCAACATGAGGTACACCGAGCAGCTCGTGGAATGGGTCCGATCGACTTCTCATCCTACGTGCGATGCGAGACTCCTGCCAGTGGGTCTTTTGGTCCCAGTGGTAGGAAGGCAGACTAGTGGCGAGCTTGGCCTTCGGAGCGTCAAGGAAAAGTCGCTCGAAGGCAGCGAAGTTAACAGCCTCAGGGCCGAATTGGGTCCACATATAGCCCAGACCATCGGCGAATGCTTCAATATCGTTGAGACCTCTGTACATAACACCGGTGTAGGGAAGGTTGAGGCCAGTTTCGGCAATGTTCTGCTGTGTTGGGCCCTTGAGAGCAGCGTGAGGCCCAATCTCGATGGCAAGAGTCGGCTTCTCAGCTCGAGCTGCTGCCGTCACAGCTTCATAGAAGGAGACTCTGTGTACCATGGTGTTACGCCAATATAAATCTTGAAGTAGTGTAGTCGGCTCCATGACCTCATCCCCTGTCACACTGGAGTACCAGGTCACAGAGGCATCGCCGCAAGCCAGCATATGGTGTGAGTGGTAAGCGGTGTCGACCTTAAGTAGACGTGCGAACTTCTTTTCCTCTTCGAAGACAGCCTTGACCTCAACGATAGCATCTGCATCGCCCGACAAGGTAACGCTTGCTGGGGAGTTGTGTGCAGCGACCGCGACACGTCCAACAAAGGCGTCAAGCTCAATCACTTTAGTGGCATCTTCGAGAGATGTTCCAACAGCAAGCATAGCGCCTTTGTGTCCGCTCGATCCGCCTGCAAGCTTCGCGTAAAAGCCACGGTAGTAGGCAATTCGAATAGCATCCCGGGCATTGATGAAGTTTGCAGCATATGCCGCACCAATCTCACCAGAGGAGTGACCCACCACAGAACTTAGCATAATCCCGGCGCTGCGCAAGAGGTCAACGAGCACAATTTGGACTGCTGTACACAGCGGCTTCGGTGATACAAGACGACTTGGCATCAAGGAGTAATTGGTCAGCAATTTTCCAGGTCGGTCGGTCTGTAGCTGGCAAGGTTGCCAGGGCACCATCAAGCTCCTGCAATCGGCGGCGAACAAATTCGGAGGAACGTATTAGTTCAGCACCCATGGCTGGCCATTGCGCGCCCTGACCAGTGAAAACACCAAAGACCTTTGGGGGCGTTGAACTCGATCGGACGCCAATGTTCGCGTCCGACTTATCCTCGTACTCTTTGAGTCTGAGCTCCATCTTCCGGATCAAGCTTTTGACGTCAGGAGCCGAGAATGCGATTTTATGTGAGAAAGTAGAACGACGCTGCTGGAGTGTCCAGGCAAGATCCCGCATGTTGACTGGGTTGGTTTTTAGATAGTCCAAGTGTGCCTGCAGACTGGAAACGAGCGAGGTGTTTGACGCTGCGGAGAAGACAAAGGGAGTAGCCGGTACAACCAGGGCGCTGCTAGAGTTGTCAACCTGTGCTTGGTAGCTCTCCAAGATGGCGTGAGAATTGGCGCCGCCGAAACCAAAACTATTCACACTTGCCCTTCGCACAGCATCTTTAGGCAGGACAGGCCATGGCATTGCATGAGTTGGAACCTGCAGGCCCTGAATGAAAGGTTCAATGCTCGGGTTAAGGCGATTGAACAGCAGATTAGGGGGAATGACGCCAGCTTGAAGGGATAGCGACGCTTTGAGTAGACTGGCTATTCCAGCAGCACCCTCTGTGTGACCAATGACGGTCTTGATCGACCCAACATACAAAGGATCACTGTCAAGTCCTCCAAAGATGGAGTGGATTGCGGCTTTTTCCTTAGGGTCTCCTACCTTGTACCGGTACCACATGCCTCAAAAAACTGGGGTCTGTCGGCGGGATTTGCAAGGTCAAGGCCAGCTCGAGCATAGGTGCGGCGGATAAGTGCAGCTTGCGCCTCCGAGCTTGGTACAGTGATTCCCTGTGTGCGGCCATCTTGGTTGATGCCAGTCTCACGGATGATACATTCGATGTGGTCGCCATCAGCAAGAGCATTGGTCAGCTTCTTAAGAACAACGGTCGCGATACCGTCGCCGCGAGCATAGCCGTCAGCATCAGCATCCCATATGCGGGATCTGCCTGTGGGCGACAGCATGTGCATGTTACTCTCGGCCACATACATTTCTAGAATCCGTTAGCTTGATCGCTCGGTGTGCAGAATTAGCTTACCAGGGCCTAGAAGCAGAGTACTGCCACATGCAATAGCAACTCTCGAGTCGTTAGACCGTAGTGCTTGAACAGCATTATGCACAGCGATCATACTCGAAGAGCATGCTGTGTCGATAGTCATAGACGGTCCACGCCAATCGAAAAAGTAAGAGATTCGGTTTGAAAGAATTGCGCGCGATGTGCCCGTCGCAAAGTATGTTGGCATCTCTGAGAAGGCTGGTTTCATGGTCCCCTCCCATAACACCAACATAGACGGCAGTGTCAGAGCCACGTAAAGACTGGATGGTGTGGCCACCAGCTTCAAGGGCCTCGTAGACAGTTTCCAGCAAGAGGCGCTGCTGAGGGTCAATGGACTCAGCCTCACCTGCACTAATGCCAAAGAGGTTGGCATCAAACTTGGTAAGATTCTCCTCCAGGGTGTAGGAGTGTAGAACATTGGACGTGCCATGGTGATCCCCGTCTCTGTGGTACCAGCCTCGCACATCAAAACGTTCTTTAGGTATCTCCGTCAAGATGTCACGTGGACTTTCCAGTAGCTGCCAGAGAGCAGCAGGAGAATTGGCAGCACCGGGGAAACGGCAACCGCTGCCAACAATAGCGATGGGCTCGGATCGTTGATAATCCATATTGTACAAAGATGAATGATATAATATGTGAAATGCAGGGAATAACAAGTTCGACGACGTTGGAACCAAATGCGAGGACCCAAGTAGGTACCACGTCCTTCTTAAGAGTATAGAAATTTTATGGAGCGAGCGATATCATGGAGCAAGATATTGACCCTAAAAGCGATTCCATTTTCATTGGCTGTTAAACATCCGAAGCGGCAAGCCTTGACAGCCTCAAGTTTACACCATCCCTATGATGGATCCTTTTCCCAACAGGTGAAGGATCTCGATCGGTTAGAATACATGGCTTAGGTGTTAATAAGTCGAAGGATCTGGCTGACTTGCGAGGTCCTTGAAAAAGGAATTAGAAACCAACACACATGTCTTGTTGGGTGCCAACGAGAGCGAACGTGATTCCCGAACGATTGGCTTGCTTTGACCTCAGTTCCTGTGACAGGGGTTGGGAAGAGCGATTGGCCCTCGAGCAGAAGATACAGCACAGTTATACAGAGCGCGACATGGTTACATTGCAGCACAATTTTGAGCTTGAGCACAAGTAGACCTTAAAAAGATCCGTTCTGATCTGTAGCCGGATCCGCCCCGATCAGTTGAAAGTGGCAATTGTATACCAAATACAGTGTGCTGTAGATAACAATGGTTAAAGATAGATTCATAAAATACAAAACTACTTTAGTAGATCCTCGGAAAGGTCTGTGCGGTCTTGCGTGGGCCGAAACTGTTCATGCGGTCGGTCATGAGAGTCAATGCGAGCTAATTGGAAATCAGTGCGACGGCCCGACAGAGTGGAAGCCAATTAGCTCTATAGGAGACCTTATTTCTTTCCCCACCTAAGCGCAGTGAGGGGCAAACACCAAACAGGTTATTAATGCTTCGCCCAGAAAACAAGGCTTATCATGCCAGTGCTCGGATATACCCGTGTTCTTCGTTTCCTTGTGCTCACCACTAATCGAAAGAGAGTAATCCTTAAAACGGCTTCCTTTATGGCGAAATTTCGCAAACAATAAACAGGAAAAGTAAAGACATTTCTGAGCAACTTCCGGTCTGCTATTTTCTTTGGATCGTTTCATAGCACGGAGCAACACAAGCGTGGCAGCTAGAGTTGGCCGCTGGGCCCCGGTCACTCGGAAAAGAGTGGTGCTCCAATGTTACATTCTATCCCTGTATGAGTGATGTATAATGACTGTGCCGCAATCAACAGAACAATATTTGGCTGGTCTGAGTGTGGATCTGAATTGAAGCAGGAGGCCAAAAGCAGGAGCCCTTTGTCCTGGGTTGTTTCGCCGACTAAAAGCCTCCAACATGGAACAATTACTGGCCAACAATGATGCTCTTGCTCGGAGGGGTACCTCTTGTCAACCCCTGATCAAATGCACCCCTAACGCAAGAGCGCCTGGAGCAAATACATTTCAATGTTCAGACTTAAATGCACACCATCTATGGAACAAATAGCCAAGAAAACAGAGAACTTATTGTTTCCCCAGAGACTGGAAATCAAGTCACTGGTATCAATGAGTATCTTTCTCTTTCGAAGTATATTTATTAGAGCAATCGCAGTCCCCGGTAAGTATGACTAATTTATTTGGGCAGTGGTATAGTTATGGTCTAAAATCTGACAATATACGAGGTATACAGGGTATTTATGGTTTGTTAATTTGTATTCTGTATCGCACTTGACCGTAGTTTTATATGTTGGATTGGTTTGACCGGGGTATGGTATGGAGTCGAGAGGTTGATCCGCAGTGGCCAGACCAATGATCAACACGGGGGAGCTGGCCGTCATAGGCCCGTGGAGACAGGAAGGAAAAATCTCTTTTTCGTTCACAATCTACACCCACACAAGCCGCAAGAAAAAAGGAGAAAAACTGGACCATGTTGGGGTCCAAATTGGTCGGAAGGGAGCCATACATTTCCTGGGTTGAGTTAGGTATCCTGGTTCCCGGGACAGGGGTTGGGAAGAGCAATTGGCTCTCGAGTAGAAGATGCCGAAAGAACATCCCGTGCAAGGCTCGCAAATCATGCCAGATCGTTCGACTTATTAACACCCATATTTAGACCAGCATCTGCGCCACCGCTTAGTAGCGGTGTTAATAGGTCGGAGGATCTAGCAAGTCATGCCAGATTATTCGACTTATTAACACCTATATTTAGACCAACATCCCTGTCACCAACACCCATCGAGCGATGCACCCCCTCGTGGAGCCGAACAGCGATCCCGCGTTGCTACCGGGAGAGGCATTGGGCCTTGGGTGATTATGTATACGATAGTAGATAAATTACTATTCACATACCGACTATTCTGTCACATGGCTCCGCTCATGACACCTGCTGTTGAACCAAGCAAATGGAAAGCAGTTCGACCAGACCAACGCCGGCAAAACGAGCCTCATGCGATCGCTGTCATCTTCAGAAAATCAGATGCCCTCGACCGGATTCCGACGATGTGAGCAGCTGTGCCCGATGCCGATATCTCGGGATACAATGTGTCTATAGCGCGCCATCACCAAGGGGACGGCCAAGCGGAAGCAGGAAGTCGACCAGCAACAGCTATAGAACGCCGGAGGTACCTCTTCTGCCCCGGCCCTCGCAAACTACCCCGGAACCAATAGACAACCAGGAAACGATATCTGACGAGCTCCGATCAGTACTGGTGTCTCAAAATTATGGCTATCCGGCAGGGACCTGGTTTGAGTCGGATCCATGGTCCTTGTTAGGGACTGCAGCTGATAGGGGATCATTCGCTGATCTTACCATGGAAACAGCATCAACATACACCCCAAGCGCCTCATCTGCTGAGCTATCCCACGATGACATTTTCACAGATTCGATGCAGCAGCTGGCAGCGCTAAGTTGCAGCCTCTATACGCTTCACACCACGTGCCGCAACGAGATCGCCAGCCTGGGGCTCCAGCCCCAGCTCGTCTCTCATACGAACGCCTTCAATTCCTTGGCGACTTTACTGAGAGCCCTACCGAGCCTTGACGAATACGAGATATACACGGAAGCCTGTCTCGCATCAAAGAGTTTGCTCCTGGTCATGTATCGGCTTCGGCTCTTCGACTCCCCGAATGATGAGGTTTTACCGGCTGCCCTGCAGCATCTTCTCTCTGCGTGTTATGTCCAACTCCTCCACGTGCATACGATTCTGGTCAGGCTTATGTCATATGAGGCGTCGAACTCACCGGACTTTCATCAAGGCGACCCCTTCTCCTTCGCCCGGCTTCGTCTGGTGGTCATCTACTACCTTGTCAAGCATCTGCTGGAACACCTGCGGCGTGGCTATGGTGCATATGGTCTGACAGTGGCACGGTCGGGCTATCAGCCAACTACCAATACAGGATCTCACGAAATCAGTCAGGCTGAACACAACCTATGGAACGACCTCCAGGAGTTGGAAATCTGTCTTTCCCCAGGATTACAGATGCCTTCGGCTCATGAATCTGCCGAGTAGCTTGTAATGACTTTCTGTTGAACTTTATGGCGAGCTAACGTATTCGGTGAGCGAGCCCGCCACTTTCTCTCCCACAGCGCACCCTACATTGATTTGAGACCATTATTTCTCACCAACAACAATAAATACATTCAATAAATTAAGTACTGGTACGACAAGGGCATTGAGGCCTTCTATGCCCGAGTAGACTGGCGTTTGGCCAGGTTAGGTTATGGCTAGGTTATATATATATATTGTACCGTCTGTATTTAAACGCGGGTTGTAACTGTATCCAGAGTTATAGAATACTACAGTATTTCAAATGTTCGACAGAAGAAAATATATATATACAACCCCTATATTTCTTTTTCTTAAAAATTGTTGTAAATAGTATATTTGCTAATCTTTTTCCTAGATACTCGCAAGAATAATCTATGTGTCTTTTGGAAGTGCAATCAATATGAGTTCCCAATTCTTGTAGATCCTTCGACCTATTAACACGGCTACTACGCGGTGGTGCAGATGTTGGTCTAAATATAGGTGTTAATAAGTCGAAGGACCTGGCATGATTCCCGAACAAGCTGACAAGAGTAGCTACTAGGTGAGTTATAGATAACGGCCTATAAGGTGGAAACAGTGAGCAATGATTTTATAAGGATCTCATCTCGGACACGTGGAGGGATTGACATTGATAGCTTGGGGTCTCACACCAGATTCAGGTGTTGAGTCCAAACCTTGTATGAAAGACATGCTATAATATGGCACAGCGAGCCTGGTAGTGCAGAGGCTTGCGGTATACTGATGTGTGGAGGTTGTGCGGAAGAGGTCATGAATCACCGATATGGCACGCTGTCCTATTGAGTGCTACAGACGACAGCACACACTTATCTAGCTAGGAACGTCCATAGAGCTCCATTTCTAATTCATCCTTTTACCCATATATCATCCCTGCCACGTCCACATCTACCGCACTACAGTAACGATAAGTCTCGTGCGAAGTATCTCAGTCGAGTATCGATCATATTTAGGGCATATCACACGCAGCAACATCGGAACACGCGGGCATTATATCTAGCTGGACTTCTCGACAAGCGTCTCAGTCGACGCGGATAACCAGCTTCTGTCCTGAGATCGCCTTAGTACGAATTATGTCCACACCCTGGATGACACCGGCCCAGCTGTCGGCTAAAACTCTGACTGGGTGAGATTTGATGCGACCGTTGTCCAGAAATGTTTGTATAGCCGCAAAGATCTTCGCACTCAGGGCCCGATCTGCGGCTGATGCTTCGCGCGCGTACTCACCATCCAACGCGACGCGACCGCCGAACATGGTCAGGACCATCACCCACGAAGCGCGGACGGTCGGGCGCGCGGCTGCCACGGCTTGGCGGACGGGCTCGACCCCGCAATAGCGCCCGCCAGCCCTACCAATTGCGCCATAGCACAACTGGGCGCTGTCTGACTCAGACACGCAGTCGAGCGCGTACGCCAGGCCGTTGCGTGTGTAAGCACGGATCTCTTTGGCGCAGTTCGGACTGCGGTAATTAAATACCTTTTCGGCTCCAAATCCAAGGACCAGTGCGAAATTCGACGGCGAGCAAGTTGCAATTGGCCGTAATCCTGCCCTGCACAGTCCTGTCATCAGCGAGCCATTTCCAGTCCGACGAAACCAAACGCGAACGCTCAAGAGCATACAGCTTGAGAAGTTGAATGGCCCTGGTGCCAGTGGCGGCGCTGCCTCCAGATACAAGGACCCAGGCCGCATTCGGTGTGACATCCGAACCCGGCCCGGCCCTGTCGATCAGATCCTCGATACGCATGGGGATCTCTAATTCGCGGAACAAGGCAAGACCCACGGTGGCCAAGCCGATGCCGAGAGTGGATGCCTCCTCGAAAGTCATCGTGTCAGGAATCTTGAGGAGCAGCTCAGCGGTCGCTCCAACATACTGTGCAAAGGCACCGACACGGGGCTCCAGGGAGTTGTTCCTATGGACGGCCCCAGCAACCCTGTCTCCGATGGAAAGATGACGCGGGGCGTCCGAGCCGAGTGCGACAACGACCGCGGCGAAGTCGCATCCATGAATAGCACCAACTGCTGGACTGTAATCGAGCATCTTGGCGTCGACGGGATTAATAGCGACAGCAACAGTGCGAACAAGGGCCATACCAGGGGCCACGTGGGGCAGAGGCCCATCTTGGTACTGAGAAAGATGGCCCGGGCCGGCAACCACCAAGGCATTCTGGCGCCCTGGGGTTGCAAAGGCGGAGGCGACCGAAGACATTACGTAAGATTAGACGCAGAACACAGCTATGATCCCTCTTGGAACATCCATCCGCGGATAGCAACGTTCTTGGCGCACCGGACGGCCCAATTTATCTTGATTCTTGTTAATCACGAATAGAAAGGCCCATATACTGACATGCGCGTGGTTGTCTATTCAAAAATATAAAAAGTCGAAAAAGGACATACAACAGGAGGGATTCGCTGGTGGTCACCCACCCAACTACTAACCTCCCGGCGTGTGGCTTAAGTACGGCTGAGCGGACGGGAAGCCCTGTTCTCCACACCCTATGGTCGTATGTACTGGTTGCATCTAAGTAGTGGACTATATAGTGCAAGGGAGCTAGGTGCGATAGTGTCATGGCAGGCCGGAAGCTTCTCTCGCACTTATCTGCACAATGGGAATCGCCAGGGCGCAGCAGAACAGAGTCTAATATATGATAAGCCCTAAGTTACATCGTCGTGAGGAAGTAGCACTGCTATTGGTGGCACTCCTGTGGCATGCAGCTGATGCTCGAAGTCGCCGGTCATCGTCAGTGGAGCTCCTCATCTAAATGGCGGAAAAGCGCCGAACGTCAGAGAGAGCAAGGAAACCCATAGCGCCAGATCACTTTCCGTAGACAGCATAATCTGGAATAGCAATTTATCTGCAGCCGCATATCCAGATCAAATGGTCTCTCCCAGTACCTTGCCAACTCGGTTAAACATCAAAAAGTGTCGCCTTGCTGCTGTCACGCGAATCACGTGATAATACTCTCCTTCCCGTTATTGCCCCAAACTATATGGCGGCGCTTTGACATGGATCCAGCTGTGTCGAGCAACTCAGAACCTGAGAGGACGATGCAACAACGAGAAACTACTGAGGCTCGGTCTGAAAATGCAGAAATTCAATCACAAGATGATGGCGGGGACTACACGCCATGCAGAAACATGATCCCCATCATGATGGCACTCTGCGTCGCGTCGTTCCTTGCTATTCTTGACATCTCCTTCGTCACAACCGCCTTGCCGACAATTTCTGGGCACTTCCAGGCTTCTCAAATCAGCTACTCATGGGTTGGTTCGTCTTACCTCGTAACCCAGTCCGCTTTGGCTCCGTTTTGGGGCAAGGTGAGCGACATTTTTGGACGCAAGCCAATTGTGTTACTGGCAACGTTCGTCTTTTTCATTGGAAGCTTGGTTTGTGCCGTAGCAAATAGCATTGCCGTGCTTATTGCTGGGCGTGCTATTCAAGGTGCTGGAGCCGGCGGCGTGATGCTCATCATGACGATTCTAATAGGAGATCTCGTCAGTCCAAGGTAAGTGACATTGTGAATTCCAGCTATGAAATTACTTTATGCCTCCAAAGACTGCTCCTTAGAATGCGCTGACCCACTTCCTAAAGAACGCGGACTATATTTTGGTATCCTCGGTGGGGTATATGCTATCGCAATATCTTCCGGTCCTCTCATAGGAGGAGCACTTGCGGAAAATATCGGCTGGAGATGGTGCTTCTATATCAACCTACCGTTCCAGGGAATCGCTTTTGCCCTCCTGGTCTTTTTCCTCCACGTTCACGATCCCCGTACCGAAATTATCAAAGGCTTAATGGCTGTTGATTGGCTGGGATCGATTGCTATTACAGGTTCGGTCCTTATGCTTCTCCTGGGCCTCCAGTATGGCGGTGAGGTATATTCTTGGAGCTCTGCCATTGTCGTGTGTTTGATACTTTTCGGCGTGTTGGTTTGTGTTATCTTTGTTGGCATCGAGTGGAAGCTGGCCCGTTACCCGGTGCTCCCTCTACGACTATTCACGACTCGCCCTATTATCGCACTTTTCGTGGTGGATCTCACGCACGGATTCCTTTTGTACGGCACGGCCTACTTTGTCCCATTCTACTTCCAGGTAGTTGTTGGAGCAACACCAATTGACTCGGCGGTCTGGTCCCTTCCTCTCGCCATTCCCCTGTCTTTCTTCACCATCGGGACAGGTCTTTATATGCGGAAGACGGGAAAGTACTTGTACATGATCATTGCAGGGATGGCTGTCTCCACTCTGGGCACCGGTCTGTTGATCGATTTCGGTGCAGAAATCAATTGGCCAAAGATCATCATCTATCAACTGATTATCGCCGTCGGCCTGGGGCCCAACTTTCAGGCACCGACCATTGCCCTGCAAGCAAGGTTTCCGCCCGCCGACGCGGGCGTCGCCGTCTCCGCGGCCAGTGCAATCCGCGCACTCAGCGCCGCCTTCAGCATCGTCCTGGGCGGCGTCATTCTTGAAAATCGACTCTCGGCACAAAGCGGTCGTCTCATTGTTTCTGGAGTCAGCCCTACGATGGCGGAAGCAATTGCACGGAATGGCGCAGCTGGATCTGTGGACCTCGTTGCACAGCTCACTCCGCCCCAGCAGAACATTTTCAGGTTGCTTGTAAAGGACAGTCTTGCTGATATGTGGATCTTCTTCGTCGTTCTTTCCGGGATTGGACTCATTGCATCTTTCCTCGTTGGAAGCGAGAAACTTTCCGATGAGCATGTTGAACACAAGACAGGTTTGGGAGTGGAAGAGGCAAATCGATTGGTGCATGAAAAGCCGCGGGCCACTGAGCCAGAAATCGCTGAGATGACTTGAAAACACTCCACAACTTGGAGGAGTGCGATACCTCACCAACGCTGGTGACGCATCTTCTGCTTTTTGGCATTTGACAAGAATGCGCATGATTTGTACTATCTTGAAGTTGGAAGAGGAAACAAATTGCCAAAGGAGATTGCTCGGAAATATCGCAAGCGATTGAACTTATCGACCGCATTATCAGGTCCAGCGTCACTGTGCAATTGTTTCAATCGTAGGGCAAGAAGGACAGAATGAAGCTATATCAGCTACACATACGCAGCTTACTGAGGAACGCATGCCATTCGGTAGATACTCAATACTATATGTAACCTCTTACTTGCTTCTCTTCTCGGGATCAAATCCTCAGGGGTTTCGGAATAGGTGATCTGCCAAGCCATTAGGAAGGTCCTACATACTTTCATATCAGCAATAGGCTAAACCTGTCAGAAACCTGAAGTACCACTTATATACCTCGAAGAGGACCTCTATTCGATCGTACAAGCTCTGTGCATCTTTCTAGTCATATCAGTAATCCGGTGCTGTATCTCCTCTTGCGCGATTTTGTCCCATTCCTCTTGTAGAGCCTCTTTCATCTCTTCTTCGGAATCCAAGATTCTTCGGCGTAAGCGTTGCTTTGCAATCGCCCAAATACCTTCAACAGGATTAAGATCCGGACTCTGGGCAGGATGGTCCCATAGGTTTTAGATATTGTGGGCCTTCTTGTGCTCTTGTGTTAGTCCATATTTCCTTATCCCATGGGAAGGGTCCCCATCCTCTTATAAAAGCCATGATCTATCGTCAATAAGCCGTATAGATTTAACAGCTTCGACGTTTATAGGTAGAAGGTTATCTACGTAGTACTTCTGGGTCATTGAATTACCCCTGAACCTTGACCTCTACCTTATGAGGCTTCCCAGCTTCCCATTCCCTCACTCTTTCGGTGTATTCCTCCTTATCAATCTGGGTGGAGGCCATGCGTCGTCGGCCCAGGGTTCCCAAAAATAGTGCAATGGTGCATTAGCATCGGCGGATTTTCGACCAATAACAGTCTGTGCTTCTTTGTATTCCTCCTGCGCCCCTCTCGGCGATATTAACACTCAATTACCGATCGCCGCGACACGACGTGTCGTGCGGCAGGCATCAGCATTGTTTGATTTACTAAGACTACACTCGCACCCTCCTTTTGAACCATAGTCTGGTTTTTTATCTCAGCTCACAACACTCTGGCATCCACTCACTCTTCATTAATCTACTTTCTCTGGCCGAGTTTGCTCTACCACGAAATCAAGCCAGTTTGCCTGCCTCTCCGCCTTTCTTTCTAACCTCTGTCACTCCGACACTTCCTAACCCTAAGCCGAGTCTCGTCCATCCCGCCCTCGACTCAACGCATCTTCGGAACCCCCCCCCCCCCCCCCTCCCTTATTACCACAATGTCGTCCCCCGACGCAGCCGGCCAAGATGATTCCTCCCAGTACTTGGTCTCCTTCGGCCCCGACGCCAATTGCACCCTCGCCCTATGCCCCGTCGAAGCCTCCCTCCAGGGCTACCGGCCCAACCTAGGTGTGCAAATCGCTTTCATCGCCCTCTTCGGCGTCTCCATGCTCATCCACCTGGCCCAGGGCATCCGCTACCACACCTGGTTCTTCGCCAGCATGCTGCGCTCGGCTGCATCGGCGAGATGATCGGTTACGGCGGGCGCGTTTTGCTATACCAGAACCCCTTCTCCTTTAACGGCTTCATCATCGAGATCTGCTGCATTACAATCTCGCCCGTCTTCTTCGCCGCCGCCATCTACGTCTCGCTCGCCAAGGTCTCGAATTTTTTGGGCCCCGAAGCTTGCAGGTTTCCGGTCAAGGTATACGTGTGGGTGTTTGTGCCATGCGATATCGTTAGTTTGGTCTTGCAGGCCGTGGGCGGCGCGTTATCATCGAGTTCGGTGGGAAGTGACAAATCGGGCGAGTACATCACGATTGCAGGTCTAGTGTTCCAGGTCTTCACTCTTTCTGTCTTCACCGCTATGGCGTTAGACTACCTCTTCCGTTACATATCGTACCGTAAATCTCAGCAAGTGGATCAACGCCGGATCCTCTCGAAGCGCCTCGGGATCTTTGGCGTTTTCTTCTCGGCATCTATTCTCTTTATCCTTATCCGTTGCTGCTACCGTATTGCCGAGCTCAGTCAAGGATACAGTGGGTCAATCTTCCACGAGGAGGGTCTGTTTATTGGGCTAGAGTCGGTAATGGTGGTCCTGGCAGTGTTCGCCTTAAATATTGCTCAACCAGGTACGATTCTGTCCCATGTAGGGAAATTCTTGTCCGTAATAACAGTTGCAGGCTTCGCATTCCAGAACCGCACCCAGGAGGCCTATACAGCCTGTGGTCACAATATTGAACACGAACCCAGCTCCGAGCACAAGTAAAAAGTGTTATAAGGTGACCTCATGAAGGACGTTTGGGAGAAGCTCTCTGTTACGCACCCACTATGAAGAGTTGATAGAACAGAGAAAGGAGACCCAATCACCTTGGATAAGAAGTGATAGGGGTTTTACAAGGTCTAGGGTAACAGGATGAATTATGTGATAGGTTACAGCCTTAGGAGTTACAGGACAAGTATCTCTCCAAAGGAAAGGGAAATGCTTGTATAGAAAAGGGATACCTTTTGGATAGAAAGGAGATATCTTTTGGATAGAAAGGGAATCCTACTTGTAGAAAGAGAATACTTCTTTATATTATATATTAAAGTCCCTACTAATTAGTAAGTTATACTTTAGGATTAAGAGAATTAGATAATTAGTATACCCGGTAATGGTAATGTGGGAGAATCTTCATTCACGCCCGGCACGGTCGGAAATGGTACAGTTTATATATCCCCGGTATAAGGTAAAGCTTCCAAAATTAATGATGAATGCACATTCCCACAGTCGGTCTCTCCGAAGGTTTTCACATGTCTGAAACTTTAGCTCCTCAATACTCACTGCTAAATCTATCTTTTTTCACCGACACTCGAACGTTACAGACCAGCTGGCCTGGTCTCGAAAATGTGGAGAACCCAATGGTAGAATGGGTGCACCAGCTTGTCTATAATCAAGTAGAACCGGCAACTCCGCCATCTCTTCAACAGTTCCCCAGCGAAGAACTGAAGAATATCAGCACTATACAAATCACATGTCCAGATGCTGCTACTTTCCCAGCTCAGGAAGATGAGGCGGATCGCAGTAAGTCTCTGTCAACTATTCTTCTCGTTCATAGCAAGCTGGTTAATTTCCTGTAGCGATAAACCCAGCCTGTCTTCTGCTTTCCCCTGCGCATAGCCCCGGCATCGAGACCCCCAAGTGTCAGCCTCAACTCAAGGAGGAAACTCCACTTCCTATTTCACCGCCAGAGTCTGTATCAGAGGCCATTTCCAATACCAAGACACATACGGCCATCGGCACGCGGATATCAAATCCAGTGAACCAGCATGACCTGGTCACCCGTCACCCAGTTGGTATTAACGAAAGCGGACTACAAAATACCATTGCAGGAGGAATAGAGGTGAAAAATGGCTGCCTGCCTTCCGATGAGATGCAGTGCGAAAATACAGCATTCGAAAATAAAAATACAGAAGTGCCTCCTGTGCTGGATGCCATACCAGAGGTGGGCGCACCTCCTGAAATTTAGGGCCCGCCGCTGGGTGACGATGAGATGATCGAGTTGCTCCAGGTCACTTTGAAAGCAGCGACAGGGGAAACACTGACCACAGCACAAGCAAAGGAAGTTAACAAGGCTTGTAGTGGTCGGCCTATTCCCCCTGATATCTCACAATTTCTGTCTACTGACCTGCTATTGGGGACTGATAGTGGAGGGCAATTCTTCCAACACGTCATTCCACCGAACTTTCCATCATCGCGAGCAGCATGCGTTGCATACTTTAAAGCATTGGTACCGAAAAGAATACCCCTTTCTCACATTGAAGAGGTCTCTTGCCGTATAAATCAGATATGGTTGCATCTGTTTTTTAAAGATTATGTCAGAGAACTAGAGGAGAAGGACGACAAAGGCTTGCTAGCAAAACTTCGAGAAAATCAGTCAATGGCGTGTGATGCTGGAGACTTTGTTCTCAAGGATGTCTACGGAGATGAATTTGAACTGCAGAAGGATTACCGGAATCCCCCCCAGACCCAGTGTCGTTGGGGAAGTCGATGGTGAAGAGTTGCTAGTTGCGCTGGTCTAGGAGTAGTGCTGTTTGCCATTGGGGAGTTAACCAAGAAGATGTACATTTCCCTTCCCTTGCCACCCACCAGACAAAGAGTTCTGACTATCCAAGTGGGAAAAAAACATCATTTCAATTCGCTATGGTAAATGCGTTGGCCATCCATCTTCCGAACAATTACCCAGGCCTTGTGTTTTTCTTTCGATTCACTCAACCTATCTCTCACCTTGCAGATTATGCTTGGAAGAGACTTTCCTATTTTATCTGGTGCCGATACTCAGGCACTTCTTGACGAAGCGAGTAAGCTGGACTTGCGCACCCAACAGTTCCCAAGAACATGGCTAGAAATTAATCGGAACTTGCCTCATCGGCTATCGGGTCTAATGCAATTGTTTTTGCGAAGAAGTAATTTTCCGAATATAAGGCTGCTGGCAGCCCCGACACCATGCAGCTGGACTGATGGTCAAATATAGCTAGAGTGGTTTGGAGTTTCTGCGGTATGACTTTGATGATTTATGGGCTGACACTTGACCGCTAACCGCTATACCCCTTAATGGATCAGTTGATACCCTGCGTTGTTTACTTTGACAGATTTTGATCCTTCTTAGTTGTAATACTAGAATATCATCCGTGATCATATACTCCCAGCTATCACATATATTTGATATAAGCCAGACAGTAGATTCTTATATCGTACATTTTTACCCCGCTTGTTATAACATAGCAGACTCAGAATACAGGGGTCATCTCTCCACCACAATGCTCATAGGCGCTATACTATCTTTGTCTATGCCTCTTTCCGCTGTTCAGCCCTCTTTCGCCTTCGCTTTCAGTATTCTATCTGAAATTCTACAATCTTTATCGCAAATCTAGTCCCATCGTGTGACCAATTTGTTTCCGGAAGCTCCTGTCTTTTCCATCTTTTCGTGCCCCTATTTCGTTTTGGTAAGTATAGATAACAACAAACCAGAAAATAGGCACCAGTGGGGATTTACACCTACAACCGATTCCTCATTTACCTCACCCCGGTTTGAACCCGGTTTCAGAGATCCTCTGGCTTCTAGTAGCAGCGACTTTGGCACGGAGCTAAAGAAAGATAATAGGGGATCTTTCTGGACATAACATATACTAGCCGTGGCAGAACAGGAGCCCGTACAGGACCAAGAACCTGACCCTCAACCAGAACTGGAGCCTGTATTCGAACATGGACTGCCTAATGATCCACCCTATAATAACTGGAACAATCTAAGTCCTAAATACAGAAAGAAACGAGAGAAATCGCTGGTAAAAAAGGGTTACCTATTCCTGGGAAGGATTTGACATAGCCTTCTCCAGCACCAGAGCCTATAATAGAGGAGCCGGAGCCGGAGCCAGAACCTGTTGTGGAAACCGTACCAGAACCGGAATCTGTCCCTGAGCCTGCCGCTGAAGAGCTCAAGCCTCAATCTGAAAATTCCGCCCAACCAGAGCTTGAGCCAAAACCAGAAAGTCCGAGGCCAGCCCTGTTCCCTTCTCAATCGGAGAGAAACTTCTATATCCAAAATATAGCCACGGGTTCTACCTTTCTCCTTTTGTTGCTATCAAAGTAAGCCTAGTCTAATCTTTAATCACAGAATTATATCTAACATAATAAAGTATCCGAGATAATGGCGCATTTTCCGACCTTAAAACTAAATGTGAATCGTCAACGTTTAATATACATTGTTGTATTGTCTGTCCACAGTCTGACTTCTTCGAAAATGCTACGAAGAATAGATCAAAAAGGTCACGATTATCGATCATCCGTAGTCATCAAAAGGATACTTGACTATCTCTATCAGGAGAACTACGACGACTACGAGCTCGCCATTGAACTACAAGCCCAAAGATACCTGGCGCACGTGGATACAGCCAGCCAGGAATGTAAAGCGCTACAAATGATGGCGTGCGCTGACGGATATAATGGCCCCACAGTCCCTGTCTGGAACAATAAACAAACCAAGGTATATATCAATGCGATGATATGTTACTGCCGTCAAATATGCTATCAAAGTGCTTAAGGACCTTGCCAAGAGAAGGCTAGTATCAAATCTCTATATAATATATAAAAATATATATAGTATAGATATTATATTATAGTAGAAATATACCATAGATTCTCTCTATATAATTAGCGAGCTATAACCTGCCTGAATTGGTTCTTGACCGAGTCATAACATCCCTCGAAGTCCACGCCGGAATCAATCTACACATGTCAATTAAAGCAATCACTCAGATATTCCACATACCTCTATTATGCTGCCTTTATATCTCAGTTCATTGATGATCGGCATCGTCTCCTCATAGAAAGTCTGTAATCTCTTCCGAAACGTGACCTCGTTATCATCAACTCTCCCAGATGTTTTCTGTCGATTGAGAACCCGCCGTAGCATCGTCTCATCTGGGCATTGAAAGTAGAACGCTGCATGAGGAGTACCAATCTATCTCGTCAGATTCTTCTCTCTATTGGGTGGATGGTGTGTTTATCTACCTGCTCCTCAAACGCGGCTACTTGCTCGTTGTTCCGCGGAAAATTGTCAATTATAAATACAGTTCGCCCGTTGTGTATCTGCCGGTTGATTTCGGGGATCATAATATCCATAATAATCTCAATGGGTACACATGTGCCACCCTCAACCATGCTCTGGATCAACGACCACCGTGCAGGGTTGGCCTTTTGATCGCGGAGAAGATCTCCGATGGAGAGATGGGCTACGTTAAATTCCGTCGCGAGTCTGGTGCATATTGTTCCTTTGCCTGCGCCAGAGCCCCCTGGATGATTTTGTTAGTGGTGGTCATTCATAATGATGGTTTGTGCAGACCGAAAATGCAAATAAACTTTGCGTTCTTGAACAGTGACGCTGTTTGTTCCATGTTATATAGATGATTATAATGATCAATGGATATGCCGGATGTTTCGATATGACAAAATCTCCTTGATTCTATGTATTTTTTTAAACAGAATTTTCCGACAGCTGCCTTCAGCTGTAACAGAGTTTGACTCGGAATTGGCAATGGCTGTACGAGGCTAGTTGAGAAAGACCCACTACGAAGGCGTGCGTGACTACAGGTCAGCTCACTGCCGCCCCCCTCCCCGACCTTGGACCACCGGCGCCGATTTTCCGAAATATAAAAGCAAAAGAGCAAAACGCAGATCCGCGTGACCGGTATTTCCATAATATCTCGGAATTTCGATTATACCAGCTCATACTTGTTGATGAATCTAGATGTGATAAACAGGTAGGCTTTCGAAGAACAGGCTTGCCGCCAGTCTCTATTTACGAAGTCTAAATTTTCAGGGTCCAATACCTGATGAAGGAGATCTTGCTTATTGCGCAAGGCATCATCCAGATCCAGATATTTATCAGTGTCATGCTACGTACCACGATGCTTGAAACTCAACTCATAGGTATAATATGAGATCATTTGCGAAGGCTCAATTTTTGTAGTGGAAAATATGTCTGAAATCTAGGTTATGACCACAGCAAACAAGCTAATGCACCTTACACATAGCTTCAGCAAATGGACAAATATCTCAGGTCCATTGGAACAAAAACATCACTAAATCTGCCGACGGATTGTATGGTCAAACTATACTATTGATTTTGGCAGTAGCAGACAAAGCTTGTCTTCCGGTTGACCAGTTAGCATTCGACCTGAAAAATCCGACGTTCAACTGTATCTCTGCTTGCACAGCACCTAGTTACTTCCCATCAAGGACCTCTTCAACCCAGTTTCGTCGACGGCCTTCCCAATACCAGGCTAGTAGTCTAAACTAACTAGACGCCTAAAACGCTCGTAGTGCCTGACCTGGCCTTCTTCAGACTCTGATTTTGAGTTGCGTGGTATTGTCACCAAAAACCATCCATCGATTATGACAACCGAACTTTTCCCACGGGTCCTTCCCATTAACGAATGAGATCCAGCAGTCCGCCATTTCTCTAGCTATTCCACCCTCCCCATAATATTTAATAAGATTATTAAATATTAAATAAAATATATTTAAAAAGATAGTCTATTACTTATCTAAATAGATTTAATTATCTTGAACAGAACTAGAGTAACTACTGATTAACTATAGATAGTATACTATATATATATAATCTAGCTATAATCTAGCAGTTAGATATAACTGATTCTATTAATCTAATCTAATCTGGCCAAACACCAGTCTAATCTATATATATATTATTTTTATTTCTCTATTTTATACTATTACTTAATTTGATTAATATTTTCATTTATGAAAAATTCTATTACAATAGTTTCTTTATATTTTATTATATAATATAGATATCTTTAGCTATTTGTAACGGCGGTATACTATATAGATGCCCCCAGAGCATTCGGGATTATTGATCCCGAATTATATAACCTTTTGGCCGTGTGGAATAGGGTATCCTGGCTCTATATCTTACAGACATAGAACCAAAAAAATTAATAAATCAGTGGATACGGGGGTGTAACAAGGGCTCGATATAGCGCGCACTAGGGTGTTCTATTATCACTTTGAGTCGACAGCAGTACTGAGCGCAATCTCTCTCATTTCATCCAGGTTCTGCTTCACCCAATCGAGCTTCTCTAACATGCGCGGGAAGCAGTCAGTGCCCAGTGGCAGGCGAAGAAGGTGGCTCTTTTCTTTTCCCATCCCCTGCAACTGTACCACATCAAGAATTTGCTGGACTGCCTTCATAGGATCCCCAGGTTGCTTTCCTCGAAGGGTATCCCACATTCCCATCGCCGCTGCCAACGGCGTGCCCCCATAGTCCCTGTTCATCCCGGCCGCGGGTATCTGATGCCCGCCAATGAAGTTAGTCCGGAAGGCTCCTGGCTCAACTAACAAAACACGAATGTTGAATGCACCAAGCTCAACGAAGAGAGATTCTGAAAGCGCTAGATGCCATGGTTAGCACGGTAACTTGCAAGGAGAAGGATGCCCCACATACCCTCAACAGCAAACTTGGACATGGAATATGCCGCAGAAGACGGGCCTGCTCTGAACCCGGCAATGCTACTGATATTGACGATGGTACCACTGCGTCTGGCTCGCATAAACGGGAGCACAGCCTTGATCACTCTCACCGGACCGTAGACGTTGGTTTGAAACTGGGTATCGAGTTCGTCCTCGCTATTTCACGTACTTAGTATCTCGGCTGTCTTTCTCGAGCACACGCGGAGTTCATGGCCACACACACCTAATATCTTCAATGCCACCAAGGAGACCGTACCCCGCATTGTTGATAACGACATCAACCCGACCTCCGTGGGCTTGGATCACTTCTTCGACTTTTTCCTTTGTCTGCTTGCTCGTCACGTCCAACTGGAGCCATGTTCCCCCCAACGAGGCGATTTGTGGGTGATCACTAGCAGCTTTGGTCGGGTTGCGTGCTGTAGCAATGACAGAATGGCCGGCTTCGAGGGCGCTTTCCGCCAAAAGTGCCCCAAACCCAGAGGATGCCCCGGTGATGAGCCAAGTTTGACGTGCCATGGTATTCTGAAGAATATGAATCGAGCAAACAGACGACCACTCGCGAACTCGCTACTTTATATAGTGCCACATCGGAAAGATGGAAGTAGCTTTACCAGAACTATCGGCGTCATCGACGGAGATATAAGGGAGTAAACCCCGTCTATCCACAACCAAGTACATTCTGCTGACTTCCGGTGGATCCGTATTTATATTGTTAGCAGGCCAAACTGGAATACTCCTAGGGTGGCGTCTCTGAGTTCGCGCTCTCCTGCGCTCTCCTGCGCTTACCTTGCAATAAGTGGCAGTTCAATGGACCCACCCTCGAACCGTCATCCGACTTGGAGCCATGGTTAAAAGTTAAAAAGGCGGGATTTTCCTCTTGGCCGTCTTCTAAAAGCGGGTAGGGGTGCTTACTGAGGAGATAACTGGAGACGGATCGGGTAAACATGGATATCAAACACTAGCGGTATATTATGTTGCTAGACCCGCAGTTGATGACGCTCGCTCACGTAGATAACCGGCAGGGAGCTGTCTTTCCGCCAAGGACCAACCAGTTCTAGGCTTCAAGGCTCGTTCTGTGGAAAATCGCACCCCTGCCTGCTGCGTGAATAGATATGGAGAGAATGCTGAAGCCTGGCGACCAACCCAGCCCCTTTATGTCAGCGTCCTGCTGGGGATGAGCTATAAAGCAGCTTGTCGTCCAGAACTAGTAGCGTCCACGATCGTCCTGGGTCACTTGTCCCCGTATCACCACAATCTATTATAGCCCAAGAAGCCATGTACACCTTCCGATATCTCCCCTTGCTCTGCTCGCTGGTCACTGCGCAACTGCGCCCTCAATGGGTCCATTTTGACAGTGATGGCATTTCGATTGCAGCTCACCTCTACATTCCGCCGAGCAACTCTACCTGGAACACCTCGCGACCAGCAATTGTGGTCGGCCATCCCCACGGCAGTGTGAAAGAGCAGAGCTCTGGCCTCTATGCTCGTCAGATCGCCGAACGCACCGGGTTCGTGACTCTTGCGTTCGACGCCGCCTATCAAGGCGAGAGTGGCGGCCTGCCACGATACCTCGAAGACCCGTATCAACGTGCCAACGATGTTCGGAACGCGGTCACCTACTTGGCTACCCTAGACGTGGTCAACGCGACCCGCATCGGCGCACTGGGTGTGTGTGCCTCGGGCGGATATGTGCCCTTCGCCGCGCAGACAGACGAGCGCATCCGCGCGGTCGCCACCGTCAGCGGCATCGACCTGGGCACCCTCTACTCCGAAGGATTCGGCAACTACGGCGGATCGGTGCAACCCGGACTCCGCGACGAGCTCCTTGAAGCCGGACGACAGCGGATCCGCGAAGCCGAAGGCGCGCCGCCCAACCTCACGCGTATCTTCCCACAAACTGCCGCCGATGTGACCTCCGATCTGCCGGTGTTCTACCAGCAGTCGTACGACTACTACCAGACCCCGCGGGGCCATGTGGAAACAGCGCCGAACTGGCATCTCTGGCGCAGCATTGATTTGATTGCGACGTATCGGTCCTACGCCTTCATGGACTTGATCTCGCCGCGGCCGCTATTGATGATTGCCGGGTCCGAGGCTGACACGCTGTATTTTACCCAGGCTGCCATAGATCGAGCACAAGAACCGAAGGAGATGTATGTTATCCCGGGGATGACGCACATCGACCTGTATGACCATACCAGTGAGAGTACCCCCAAGCTGGTGGAGTTTTTCACGGCGAATTTGTAATGGATTCTTGTGGACACTGCACAGGCATGCTCCGGCGATCGATGTTATAGAGGGGTGGGATTGCTGCCTGGAGCCCAAATTCGAGATGGAATCATAAAGCAGGTAGTCCTTTTGTACTTCGCTTAGGTAGACATGGGATCTTGGATATTGTGGATTGGAAATACAAATGGTTATTTCGAACGGGACATGTTATAGCTACACCCACTCTTCCTCATTAGGTATATTTACCTATGAAACCGCCTATGGAACTAATGGTTATATCATTATGATACTGTATAAGCGGCCTTTGATTCACCGAATGGGTGTGGTAGGAGCAAGTCGGCTGTGAAGCCTGTTAATCGACCGTGTAGGCAACTTGTTGGACCATTTACCGTGGAAAGTATCACTCGACGCACTGTCTACAGCAGGATGGGGATGGAGATAAAGCATGCCTTGTCACCACGTAATTGAGTCACCCGGAAGAAGATCCGGTCTTCTTGCCCGCTGATAGTAGTTCTAGCGGCAGAAAGCTTTCTGTGGATGGGGATGTGCAGCTTACGCGCTAGAGGTGGGTCTGATATCGACCCACCTATCTACTTACTTACTGGTGTGAGACGATCTTGGCCTTTTCGACGACAGGAAAGGTCGGTAGACTTGATGAGGGATATCTGTTTCTTTTTGGTACCAATGCTCAGAAAGACAAATAGCCGGATCCTGCCTCCTCCTCCCTCTCACCTTGCCGCTCGCAGCAGCCACACAAGATTCATACCAACCATCCGAAGTCTCACACCCAGACGACACACCACATATGTCCCCATCTTCCCCCGTTCCAAAAGTCGTCAAGATAATCAAGACCCTCCCATTTGGCGAGCAGCAGGCCCCAGCCACCGGCTTCGGCACCACGGGGCTCAACTATGGCATGGGAACTACCTTCGACTTCGAACGATCTGAGCCCGTTCTACTGAAAGCGGCTATCCTCGGCTGCACGTTCTGGGACACTGCTGTACCTTCTTCTTCGCCCCCAAGTAGCTATGTACACGCCCGCAGCGCTCCATATATACAGAATTACCATTTGTGACACACACAGGTTACCTATGCGCAGGGCGAAAACGAGAAGCTGCTGTGAGAGTTTATCCAAAAGGATAACATCCGCGACAGACTTTCGGTGAGCTTACCTGCCCCGTTTCACTCATTGACTTCTCTGGCTTACCTGGACTCGTACCATGTAGTGGCCTCCAAGTGTGGGTTTGATGTCTTTGGCGCATAGCGCAAAGCCACGAACTCACCTGCACATATCAAACAATACATCGAGGGAGCGATTGCCTGGCTGGGCTTCACGCCTGATCTCTATTATGTTCACCGAATAGATGCCAGTACTTTTCAAGCCCCGGCCGTTTAGCCAAGGGGTTCACATCGAAATCCTCACTTAATATCTACAGAGACTCCTCTTGAGGAATCCATCGGCGCTCTGGATGAGCTTCGCCGCACCGGCAAGACAGAGTACATTGGCTTATCCGAATGCCCTACTGCAACCTCGCGCAGGGCACATGCAAGTGCGTCTTTCCGTGTAGTGCAATGGGCCCAGCAACACGCTAACCCATCACAGTTGCCAAGATTGATGCCAGTCAAGCCGAATGCACTGCATTTGAGACCGTGCGCGAGACCAGTGGTCTGATCGAGACGGCAACAGAGTTGAGGAGTGGCCTTTGTGGCATTCAGTCGGCTGGGACATGGTTGGCTGGTGCATGATTTCCCGTTCAACTCGCCAGATGCATTCGCCCCGGATAACTGTCGACGCACGGGTAGGTTTCTCATCTATCTTGACTATAAAAAAGCTACTTGATGTGGGACTGTGGCTGACTGGCTGGTGCACGCCCAACCGCAGTCCCTAAATCCCAGGGCGACCACTTCTACAAAAACAAGGCCATTGTGGATGAGATAAAAAAGCTGGCCATCCGCAAAGGGTGTTCCTTCTCGCAGATCGCTCTCTCCTGGGTAGCGGTGCAAGGTCGGATTCCGATTCCTGGGACGACGAAACCTTCACGTGTGGAGAACAACTAGACATCTCGGGACGTCTAATCGACGGACGAGGAGCTGCAGAACATCCGAATAATCGTGGAAATTGCGAAGCCGGCGGGGCAAGAGATACTTTGCCGTCTTGCAGTCGATGGTTGGTCATTGAGTAGACCGTTCCCTGTTCCCCAAGGAGTCGGCCTGGCTACTCCATATAGCATGGCGTTTCGCGTGATTCTGGCATCAAAGGCCCTATGAGTGGGAGCCTTCCGCTCGCCTGACTCTGTCGCATATACATAGAGCTCTGTCATGTCCGCCTATTTCCCACAAAACTTGGTATCTGTCCACACGATACAAACCTACATACACATGGTGGCCAGTCTATCCCACGGAACCGGAACTTCAGGATCCAAAGGAAACCTTCCATTTTAACCGCCGCTCCCCCCTCTCCTGGCGCCAATGATTCGACGACCAGATAATCTCCGGACAGCTCCTGACCAGAAACCCCCATTTCCCCAGAAAAGCCTCCGTTACTTCCCAGTTCATCGGCTCCCACGGATCGCCCCAGACCAGCATACAGTTGTCACTCACCGTCGGCATGGTCCAGAAGCCCATCAGATCCCGACACAACTGGGAGTCATCCAGAGTATCCTCGTGACGAATGAGCGCATCGCGCAAATGAGCGAACGGGAAGAAGTCCAGCCACGGATGATGGGGCTGACGCTTCTGCAGCGTGGTGGGCTGCAGCCCCGCCGGCAGGAGGGACTCAGATAGATCGTCCGCCTTCCGCGGCCCATCCACACTGAATCGCGAGATCGCGTCATCTGTCAGCTTCGACCGAGTGTATCCCAGAGCTGTGATGTTGCGCTCGAACGCGCGAAAGACATTGAGCTTGACGAGAGTTAACCGGTGATCGCTGCTGGGGTTTCGGAGGTAACTCTGATACGCCGCTGATTCGAGCAAGGACAGAAGCTCGTATACCTCCGGGTCCGAGATTCGGCACGGGGAGCCCGCCTTGATGAGCGGATTATGTTCCTGGATCCATACAATCATGGAACTCAGGTCGAGTCCGGATACCGGGAGCCAGGGCGAGGGCAGGCTGTCCTGGGCTTCGCGCAGCTGGAGGTACGATTCCGCCAGCAGGTTTGCTGCTTTTTTCAACCGCTGTCGTTGCCCTGCGCTAATGGGTTAGCAGGGTCCCCACTGCCACTCTGGGATGGTTGAATATGGATTCACGGAAGGCCTGTTGGTTGACTCGATTTTGCCGGCGGCGCTTCTCCCCCTTGTCCAGTTCATCAGCATTCTGGGCATGTCTCGCCATGGGCTCGAGAGAGCTCTCATCAGAGGCTCCTGTGGTGTGGCGTCGCATGGTCAGGGTTAGGGAGGATTTGGAAACATCTTGCCGGGGTTTCGCAAAATGACACGGTTTTGTCGCCATGATTGCCTAGGCTTGGCGGGCTCCACCGGAGAACCGTTAAGGTTCCAGCTCCCAGGTTGGTCGTCATAGAAGAATCAGGTAGAGATCATACGTGCTAGTGACAGCCGTCCGTCGATCGCGCCGGGATATGACCATCAGTGTCGTGCGCTTCTTGGTTGGATGGTACCTGCACCCCAACTATGTAGAACCTCCTCGTTCAGGATCGAATGGCGATCTCAATATAGTTTCCAACCACAGGAGTTGGTCTATCAGTACTACTAGTAACTGGCCAGAGATACAAGGACCCGCAGTTGATGACGCGCTAAGGGTGGGCCTGCAGTCACAGCGTCCAATCACTAACTAGTTAACTAGCTCACTAACTCGCTCCGCATTATTAATAACTTCCGATACGTTTTCAGGAATGGCTCCAGCGGTGGTGACTTGAGCTTCGATCATTTGATTGACCGATCCATTAATCTCTGAGGATCATACGGCAGTTTCAAAAGCTCAGTCTGCCGTCTACCGGGGTATATTCGGACAAATGTTCTAAACTAACAGGATAGATAGCGATACCGCAAGCAGTCCGTGAATGATGCCCCTAATCGTCGCCGGTAACAGTCGCGCTCCGGCAGACGCTGATGTTGACGTTGGAGATGGCGCTGCAAACGCAGTCACTGCATCTGGCAGAACATGACTGCAATCGGTGAGCTGGTTGATGTTGTCGACTCCAAGGAGACTGAGGCGCACATAGGCGGAGGCATACTGCGCATTCCAGACGGTTTGACCGAAGGTCACATCCTGATGCCGTATGCTTCTGAATCAGTGCTCGCCTGCCAAGCATGGGGCATGACGGAATACGTACCGTGAATGCTTCGAACCGTCGCGCAGTACCGTCCGCTACGGACAGGGCTGCATCACTGGGTAGTCGAAATACGCCCCTAATTATCCATGTTCCCGGTCAGCTTTTGTGTACTATCATAAGTTGGAGTCAAACCCGAGGCGCGAGTCTTACGGAGGTGGGCTCGGAAGCGCCATCTCCCGATAGAAGTTCATATCCCACACCCCTGGCGTGGAATCGAGTCCCTGGCCGGCCATTGTGGAATCCACGTAAAATTGCCGGGCAACGGTATGCGCCCCCAAGAGTGCCGCCAAATCTCGCGGCGAGATTGTCTTGTTCTGAAATAGTTCAATCAGATAGCGGGCATCCGTCGCATTGTTCGACGGAATGAGATCCCCGGGGTTTGATTCCTGGCTATCCTTCCGTCCCACTAAGGTCAGCATCCGGGGACCCAACGGGCAGGTCACCGTGGCGACATTGTGCATGAATTGTACCAAGTCTGCCGCGGAGATACCGCTTCCGGAATAACGGTGGAGGATTGTTAGCGCTTTCGATCGGATTTCCTGAAGGCCGTTATTCTCGGGGCGTTCGATCTCCTCCGAGCTGAGCAATAAGCTGCCATCGGCGCCACCTGTGCCGCTTGTGGTTGACCAGGATCCTGCATCGTGGAAGCCCAATCGTACCGCCGCTCGAGCCAGGCTGGTACACGTTCCATTGCCGTGGCGAAATTGGCTTGTCAGCTCTTCTTGAACAAAGTCCCATACGCAGCATGTATCTTCTCGACACATGGCACTGTCTAGGCTGCCAGGACGTTTGTAATCCTATTTCATATCAGTCATTGTGGGAATCACCTTCCCAGCGGACTAACCTTCCTGGCCTGAAGTTCACACGATGCCTCTCCTGTGATACAATCACGTACCCGTCTGCCAACGGAGCTGGTGGCCCCGTCGATGAGGTCTCCAATCAATTGACCTGTCTCCGAGGTCGATTGGCGGGTTTGGATCTCATGGATGAGATGGTGTATGCCGGAGAACGCGAAGGCAGCGGCGTGAAACCATATAGAAAAAGTCAGGAATCTCATGGTATCTGTCTTGCCCCACAACGCAGTCCACGCTCGAACGTTGGCCCTACATCCATATAAATACTGATACATTTCACCAGGCTCTTGCGGTATTATCGGGGTTATTGGTCATCAGGGGTATGTGGCTGGGGCTGAGCATCGTGCTATTTGTGGATCACAGTTGCCTGCTACTGGACATGGCGTATTGGTTGGTGGTGGGCTGGGTGATCATGCATACTCTCGGTTGGAAACAATTTTGCAACTTTTCATATCGATATCTTCCGCAGAAGAATCAAAAGAGCAGGGTTCTGTTCCCTTGTTCTTCTCAGTAGTTCTATGAGCCTTTATGGGGACATCTTGGGCTGTCAGATAGTCCCCACGGAATAGCATAGACATGGTCTTTTCAGCGCATTTTTCAATTCTTGCGCGCGATCGTCAAAAACTAGCTATTTTGAAATGCGCATAACCCAACTAACCTTTTTCGTATCGTCTTTATATTAAAGTCTATATTATAACGGAAAGTCAATACCTTAGGTATATAAACCATATATTAAAAATACTGTATATATATCTATTTAATCAATCTTTTAAACTATGTGTAATCTATTTAAAATGGAATTCTTCCTTTACTTTGAAACATTGCTGATTATAGAACTTCAATCAGAAGCGAATTACATAATGAACTGGCAGAGAGCTATAGGCATTTGGAAATAGCTAGTTTTGGAAGATGGCGCGCAGGAATTGAAAACATACACCGAGAGTATTCAATCTTGGCCGTAATCCGAACCCCGCCATGATGACACTCTAAAGGTGGGTCTGCACGGAGTGGGGAATAAGGATCATCCACTATCTACTATACTGGGCACCAGTATCACCGTAGATGATCTTCCACTCTAGACCATGTAGTCACAGCACCATCTAGGCAACTCACCAAGTAGTATCCAGTAATACGCGTCACCCCTACCATTTGAAAGCTGAAGCTGCTACTCATGGGGATGGCACTTGATCTACATAAAGCCTACACTTCTCGTCCACATGCTCTTGACGTCCTTCCCCCATTCCACATAGTCTCGATCCACCACCATGAAAATTGTTCTCTCTTTCTTCGCGACTGCCTGGTGGCTACTCGGTACTTCCAATGCTGGATGGATTGTCGGTCAGCCCGTGCCAACGACCAGTGGCCTTGTCATAGGCCACGCAGCGGCCGACGCATCTGAGGTCTCCGAGTATGTCGGGATTCCATATGCCCAACCACCACTAGGAAACCTCCGTTTTCAACCTCCCGTGGCATATCACGGGGACGGGAATATCAACGCAACCACCTTTGTCAGTTCAACCCCTGCGTGTAATAGTACTATACCCTGACATGGTTCCCGCTGTTAACGCCCATAATGTCACAGGGCCCGAGCTGTATCCAGCCTCCATCCGCACCAAGCAACAACTCCACCAGTGCGCCACCTCGGGATCTTGGTATTCCGCCTACATCTCCTGCAGCTTTCACGAGTGACGAACACGCGGAGAGCGAGGATTGTTTGACATTGAACGTCTGGACGAAGCCGCAGGCCGGAGAGAAGAAGAAAGCTGTGTTGGTCTGGATCTATGGAGGGGCATATGTGTCTGGTAGGTATTGTTGGGCAGCCAAAGAGGCAAAATCTATGCTATTCTGCTAATGTGTACTGTCATCAGGCAGCTCTAGCCAACCCGGCTACCGAGGGCAATTCATCGCGGATCAGACCGACGTTATCGTGGTCTCGATGAAGTAAGATTCCACCCAGAGTTGACACCGAAACACCGGCCCACATTGTACTGACTGTGGAGCAGCTACCGGGTGAACATTTTCGGCTTCCCGGGTGACCCAGCCAGCCCCGCCAATCTCGGGCTCAGGGACGTTCGCCTGGCCTTGGAATGGATCCGGGACAATATTGCACAGTTCGGCGGTGATCCCGCGCGCATCACCATATTCGGACAATCTGCTGGCGCGGGCATGGTGGATTTCTACTCCTTCGCGTACGCCGACGATCCCATCGCGTCCGGCTTTTGTCGAGATGAGTGCGACTCTATATGGATTCCCGGCGCTGACAGCGAAGGAATCCAACGACCGGTGGTTCCATGTCACCCGCTTAGTCGGTTGCGGAGACACGACCTCCGACCCAGAAGCTGTCAGCACCTGTATGCTCAACCGGACCGTGGACGAAATCCTGGCAGGATACGACCCGGCTACGGTTCCCCTCAACCCGTCTCCGTATGGACCCGTCGTCGACCACGATGTGGTCTTCTCAAGCTACCTCGACCGTCGCGCGGCCAACGGGGGGTATCTGATCGGTAACACGCATAACGAGGCCGGTCTATTCAAGCTCTTGCAGCCTCCCCAAACGGAGGCGTACTGGAACGACTTCAACGATCGCCTATATACCTGTGCTGACAGGGTCCGAATTGAGCAGTCCGTCGCGGACGGCAATCCAACCTGGAGGTACCGATATTTTGGCGATTTCCCTAACTTGGTTCTTACAACGACCCCGCCGAGCGGTGCCTACCATGGCGTTGAGCTCGGCCCACTGTTTGACACAGTGAACCAGACGTTGCTGGAGAGCACCGCGGCAGAGGTCGCTGTCGGTGATTACCTGCGTGAAGTTTGGTCGAGTTTTGCGAAAGACCCACGGCGGGGGCTGGCGGCATTTTGGCCGCAGTATACCGAGATGAGGAGGACTTTGGCTCGGATTGGGTTTAATAATATGACGATGAGCTTGGGGCCTGGTGGAATGTATGATCATGTTTGTCGCTGGGGTTACGACGGAGTCAGTGCCCCGGCTGTTCTGGAATCGGTCCATTAGAATTATTACTAGAGAACGGCAACTTTGCCCGGCGAGAGGCAGACATAAGTCATGACTCCCATACATACTGCAGCTGCATACAATGGATAGAACACAGAAGACGAGTCCATACGCGGAGGACTTTTAGTTTACAGCGTAGTTAACCAAACAACATAGCCGGTAAGCCAGCCGCCCATCTGTGTATTCCATACAAAATAGCATATTTTTAAATCGTGATATCTAGACGGCTCTGTGGCAAATCTGTTTATAATCTAACCGAGGCCCGGTGAGGCCAGGTTGTGGCTAGTTAGATTAACTATGCCACTCTACAAAGCTGTTACCTCATCCCGAGATTATAATGAAGAGAATTAAATCTGGATGTGATATTCTCTGTACTATGAGCGCCGAATAGGGTAAATATATCGACTAGAGTAAACGGTTTCTCCTATCTATATTTAAATATCCCCTACACCAACAGATACTGGACAAGGATTAGAGTTTATACTGAAGTTTTGATGCTAAGAGCAGGGAAGAGAAAGTTATAATTTCTGAATCACAACCAAATATATTTACATCCAATGCAGCTGTTCTGAATAAAACTGTCCCTATCAACTTTACTACTTGGGGGGATTCTTTTTAGCTAGATATATTTCAGTACGCGGAAGACTGAGCGAAATACAGAAATTACTACTATAATAGACAATTTCGATATAAATCGACTATCAAGTACCGTTCTAGCATTATCTAGTAAACTGAGTCATAACTTCGGTCAAAATATCTCTCTCTCTTTTTTTGTTGTTCTTTTTTGAATATTTTCTATGAAGCACGTACTGGACAATATATGGATACTGGACATTTGGACTCATTAACTTCAATAGAGGATACTACTTACCAGCCATATCCGCTGATCTAACGAGTTTCTAGTAGAGTGGCATAACTTAAGCAAAAAGCAATAAGGTTCGAGCCGGAGGGGCTTTATGAACACTGTATGTATAAATCATAACCAACCACGTTCCAACTTGGTAAATTGTGTCTCAAATGGAATCGCGCTTTGGTTGTTCGCTAATTTGGCCGTCTAGACTCTCACTTGTGACACCGAACACAGTCCTGCACTGGATATCCAGCTTTTGGTGGCGACATGCCCTAGAGGAGCTGCGGGAACACAATACTAGTCTGTCCCAAGGGATCACAGGGAGACGATTAAAGACCGGTCGCATACTTGGGAGACATGCTGCAGTGATGCCCACTGCCGGCTCGATGCAGGTCCAGACACTGGAGGGTACTTGATTGTCTAGATCGAATTTTACATTAGCGAGTGCAGGTGTTGATGAGAAGGAGAGCCGCACATGTTATATCATTGCCTGATTCCGAAAGTGCAACAAGCGCCACCAAGCGGACGATGTCAAAGATTAGGGTTCTGGCAACAGCCGATTCGTCAATAGACCAAGTGGATGTACTCAGATCAGAAGGCTAGCTCACAAGAACCCGAGGAGGAAAATTCCGGACAAAAGGATCTTCTGCGTCTTTGGAATCTGTAGGTTCCATACCAATCTTATGGGCATCACGAGGATAATGGCGTCGGTGAGAATATTGGGAATTTGGAGTCCGTAATAGAATTGAGGAAGATTAATGCATCGGCCCGGGACCGTTGGATCCCAGAGCTTGCGGAAGGGGATACAGGTCATGGCACCAACAATGTACACTGCCACACACCATACGATCACCAGGGATGCTACAGCATTCACTGAGATCACCATAGGCTTCACAGGGAATAGTCGCTTGTAGAAGTTGAGGATAGACAGTTTGACGAAAGTGATGCATCCAGTGTACAGGAAAGTGCCACTGGACAACATCTAGTCTTCGTTAGCTCTGGACAGCTCTACCAGGGAAGATGGAGGAAGATATCGCGTACTTTCATGTAGACAGTCAAATTGTCGGATGGGACGAGGGGTATATGAGTTCCGAGGCCATTGTAAAGGACTACGCAGTCCGACGTACGTGAGAAGGAGTCATTGACGGCAGCCTGGGTTTCTAAACCTACGAACGACGCCGGCCATAGTGATCCCGTACTCAAATATCTGTCGTCAATGTAATTATTATGCATATCCTCGGCCAAGATTCCATGATAGATAGTACTCACCAGCGCCACAATCATGAAATAGTCATCTAGGAAGAATTTAGTCTTCATCATTCGGCGACAGACAAGTCGTAGTACCACTGATGTAGTCGACAAGATGAGGGCAAAGCATGTTGCTGTAATAACCACATGGCGAAGGTTGTCATGGGCGTGTCGCACATTTGATTTCTGACCTTCCATATTACCGTCATTCAATAATACGGGGATTCGGTGTGGATTTTCAATCAAACGATGGGTGTGGATCGCCACTAACTTTGAACAGAGCTATGCTACATTTCCATGGTATCTTCACTCTTAAGTAGATTGGTGCTTCGCGTGTAAGCAAATCATTACTTTGTATGCCATTATGCTCACATAAGACCCATCATTGGCTGATGGCCAAAGAAATGTCGGGCCTGCTCATTTCGGCCCCCTGAATGAATGCATAATCCGAAAGAAGGTTGCCGATCTCCTATGTTTCCGATGACGGTAGACGTGGATGATAACCTTTTGAGACAACCGGGTCCAGTTGGTCGCAGGATGAGGAGCTGTCATATTGTCAATGTTGCAGACTGGCCCCTTGCAGCTCGATCGATGCCGAGACCCTCCCCCGATCCGAGTAGGGATCAACGATCGAACAAACCGTCGCTGATGCTATGTCACTGATTCCTATTTTGGCTAGTCGCATCGTGTTTAATGGCGTGTGGCTTGAACTTTGAGCAAATAGTGCCCCTGGAGACCCGGTGAATGCCTTCTGGCAGGCTTGGCCCTGATAGGATCCATATCTACTGGTGTGTACCGATAATTCCAATATTGGGCCTGGGGATACAGGTATTAAACACATGGCTTCATGTGGAAGTGATGGTCTTGCAGAGCTTGGGACTGTTTATATAGCAGACATCCGCGTGGAAAGGATTTTCATGCAGAACAGACTTTTACTGGTTGGGTTCGTTTTTGTGCTCAATTATTGCCATCAGCCCGACCACAAGTGCTCCACGGTCCAGATAGCAGTTCCAAATAGCTCGCAACGCAGTGCGGCCGCGGAGGGGGTTGCAACCTCCCGACGTCGTCCAGTTCATCGACGCTAATGGGAGGCGTCACGCAGTTGGGAAACCATCGTGGATACCACAATTTCCGCCCTTTTTAGCCCACGAGAATACACTGTAGCACAGGGCTTGCTCCAGTTTACCGTAAATTCTATCAATAACCTGTAAATATTGTACCAATGGCTCGTAGCTATCGCTAACAGCGGTTGTCAGTGGTGTGGATCTGGAACGGTCCCTTATATTTGGCGAGGCTCCGTGCACTAGCAAAAGTTGAACCTCTTTGGTATAATTTCTTGCTGTAGCAATAAGAAATGGCGCCAGATAATTGATACATTGAGCCTTGATCTTAACTTTCGTCATCTTGTAAAAGGAGCTGAATACCATATTTATGTATATGTTCTAAATATTTAAATTAAAACATAAAATGTAGCAGTTCAGTTTTAGATCACCGGCTTCATTAGTTATAGGATATATCTACCTCTTTCGCAAGCAAGAGCTTCACCAACCCGACGCGTCCACAGTAGGAAGCTACATCTAGTGGTATATTTCTATGAATATTCAGAGAACCTATATCTGCTGTCTTCTTGAAAAGCAATAGGGTAATGTCGAGACAACCACCGTCGAGGGCCACATGAAATAGTGTTGATCGATCGAGTATAGGTGCACAAATGTTTGTATAGTCAAATACAAGGTAGAGCAATTTCTATCCAATACGTTCTTTAGCCTCCATATCTCCTTTGCTATTGAGGGGTTGCCTCATAGCATCCACTCTACCACCCGCAGCGTCAAGACGAACGGCTATACCAGCATTGGTTGTATTAACTGGCTGCCATATCACCCTTAGGTCCCTCTTAATAATACGGCCGATATGGTCGGTGAACATTGGGACGTTGGATCCCTTCAAAAGCCCATTTTCCACAATGAATCTGCGGACCAGAGAAAGCTTGCCTTGGCGTCACCTTCTCCAAGAGATCGGGTTGATTGGGGAATTTCCCTTGTATAAACTCTGTGAGAGCATGACAAAGACCATCGTTACGGCAGTTGATAGAACCTCCCCGGACCTGTTGTTCCTTATCGTAGTATTGAAGTTTAGCGATGTGCATGCTGCGAAACAATGCTCCAAAGCAGAACCCCAATGACAGCAACTTTCTTGCCTTGATAGTCAACGGTATGGTCCTAATGGGCCGTATGAAAGACCGGCTTCTTAAAAGTCTTGATCCTAAGATATATGAAAAATGGGGCGGGACTAAAAAAAGCCTCTCGCACTGATAACTGCATTAGGTTCCAGTAGCCCCTCTCTTCCCCCTCAGTGCTTGGCCTTTATACAACATTTAAAAGTTGACTCGTTCTAGCTCACACCTGAAATTTCACAGTTGAAATAAAAGCTCTCAAGGATTACCTGTTTGTTGCCGATGAAATTGAGATATTTCTAGGTTTTACCTAGCGAAAAAAGTATTCGGACCCCTTATGGTTCTTGGCGTATTTGTACAATAGGAAGCTAAGGGTGTTAACACAGGCTGGGTAGGTGCTGAGGAGCCAAGTGCCTCCAAAGTGGCCTCATATTCAATGATCTCTAACGGGATGCCCGATCGTTTCAGCAAGATGCCGGCCGCAATACCACTGATTCCACCGCCAACAACGAGAATCTTCCAGTCCTCCAGTCCAACCACCTAGGGCTACTTTCTCCACATTACGTCCCGCAAATAGTCCTCAAGAGCTAATTCCTCGCATCCATCGTCATAATCAGAGAGGTTTCCCGGGCTATTGATCAGAGTCTCATCGTTGAAATTACGATAGACTTCTTCCTCGGGAGGAACGAAAGCGTATTACGAGCGCCTTTCAGTAGATATTAAAGAGCCTTCTCCTTGACCATCCTCTCGTTGTTGTGTGATAGGATATAGTTATAGAACCAGCTGTATCCGATTCGTCCTTGGACACAGGCATTGTTTCCAGCTCCTTATTGCCCGTCACCTGCAACAGCGCTAGGCGAAGGGCGTTGGGTGAGGCATCTTCAATAGCTTTTCAAACAAATCTCTCATTAATATCGTAGCTAGGCACTACGTAAACACCGCTTATCTCGTTGTCAACTGGCACTTCCGTCATGGTGGAATAAGTGTTGTCAGTGGTCAGTCCGCTCCAGAATGAAAATATGCGGTGTGCGAAGGCGTGCTTCAGAAAGAGCCTGAACCTCTGTTTATTTCTTAGGCATTAAATAGAGCAAACGCAAATGTCTGCAGCCTTAATTCAGCGCTGCTAATACTGCCAACGGTCATACCGCAGACTCTTTCTGGGGAATAGGCCACACCGGAAAGAGATGGGAGGTTTCTCCCAAGTTTCCGACCAAGGAGTAAGCATGTATCATATATGATGGCTAACCATGCCTTCCCTACTCCATCATCCGTAGACAACAGGGGGTCAAAAAATATCGGAATCATTGTTCGAGGCCCTCTGAGAACAGCAGAAGACAGGTCGAAACACACAGACCAGCAACACATGAAGTATATAGTTAGAGAGATTCGGAAGTTGTGACATTTACATAAGCACACACACAATCGATATACGCACTTAAACCAATGCTTCCTATTGATATTTACAATTAAGGGCAGTTAATATAGAGTTAAATGGCTTTTCAATTGTGCCTGTAGCATCTGCCACTATTGCCAGGGGCAACTTAACTAGACAAAATCAAAGATCTATTACTCTATGTATTCCTATTAAGATTTAAGCTTGAACAAAAGCTGGCTAGAGATAATTAACTAGTATCTGTCTAGTAGAGAGGCTGTTATACTTGATTAGATATAGAAGTTCTGTGCTATCTGCCCAAAAGAATTGAGCCGATTAGCAATAATCAAGAAAAGGGCTGCGAAGGCAATGATATGTCTGGTAATCTAAATACTTTAGATGATGATTATTCTGAGAAAGAGTTAAGTCTTATGTGGATTAGAATATAGAGAAAACAAGCACTACATAAGTAGGCTTACAATAAGATCTCGGAGTTTTAAGATGATAGAGATAATAGCCTTCAACTTCTTAAAATAGAGTATACAGGCGCGGTTAGACAGAATTCGGAAGAAGCCAAGGCAGCCAAATGGATTTGAGATTGATAAACTATAGTAGTAGCGAGAATCGTTTTCTACAGAAGTAAAAGAAACCGTATTTTGTTTAAAATTAATTTTAAGAAGGACTTTGTTTTCAGAATAATTTCCTGGAGATCAGTTATTACACACTTAATACAACAAAACTATCGCAAAAAATATATAACCTAGGCGGCCTCCTGTAGGTCATGATTCGTGGCATATTTGTAATGTTCGACATACCGATATCCAACAGATTCAGCTGGACATTCAGGTCTTAGCGGTGCAATTATGATAGTTAGATATCATATGATCTGTTGGATCCTGCCGCAGCTTACTTGGGTATACCAACCCGCGGGTTTACAGGGTTGGGGGTTTTGGGTTCAACATTAGAACCCGACCCGCGCAAGGCCTACCTGTGCTTCGTTCACGGTGTTTTTGTCACTATCGGATAGATTTTGGAAAGTGTTCGCATATCCCATGATAGCGCGGTTGCTGAACGTCGGGTTACTTTCTATTGCTTTTCTCGATAGGGCCGCAGATTTGCGTCTTTTGCGCAACCGTTTTGCTTCGGAGCAGTACCGGCTATCAGAGAGGTCCTGTGCTCTTGTACAATCGACACTCTTGCTGCTGTCCTCCCAGCTATGATGTTGACTCCGGATTCAATGGTTTGTTGCAGTATCGGCGATCAATCTATCGTATTCAGGGACCATAATCGAGGGCGAGGGGAGCGGGCGCCAGGTTTATAACACCTAGTCACAACTTACAATACCTATATGGTATCAATATCTGTTTAATAATTTTAAACAATATTGTATAATTAATTACGATCTCTAATAACTGACTTGCAACTACCCGTTACTTAATTTAACTAACCCCGCCGGGCCACTATGCCTGCGCACCTAACTAATCCTTGCCGTATGCTGTCGTCTATTGATCACGCATGTCGTTGGCTTTGACTTTTCGCTTAATTACTCCATGAGAACTTTGCTGCTGAGAAGGGAAGCGTCTCCACGCAAACTCATACATTATCCCAGAGTCTTGTTCAGCCATGCAAACACGGTTCTCGCCACTTCTTGTGAAGCACCAGTCTGGCAGTGATAGCCAGCGACCCCGTGGTAATGATGTAGAGTACCCTTATCGCCTAGAGCCTCCTTCACCTTCTTCGGCTGACCGGGGTAATTGTTTTCGTACTCGGCGTCTCCCACAAACACGGGAACGCTAATCTTGTCAATGAAATCCCTCACTGCAAATTGCTTGACTTGGGTAAAAAAGTCAGAGGGCGAGTGCGTGTTGAACGTCCACATGCCGTAGTCCAAGCCCCAGGCTGCACCGGTGGAGAGCTTCCCGGATTCTCGCCGCGAGAGCATTTCGTGGTCGAATTGCGTCGTGTTACCCGCCTCATAAACTTCTCGGAGACCATCTGGTATCTGTAGCGCATACCCTTCATAGAGGTCCCAGACCGCGTCGATGAGGACCGCTGCGGCGAGCCGGGATTCGAAAGCGACTGCACGGGTAGCCCCGTAGCCACCCATCGAGTTTCCAAGAATTGCAATCCGGTCTTTGTCCACGGCCTGCGACTTTTCAGAAAGAAGGTAGTCCACCACAGGAGTGACGACAACCTCCCAGTCTGGCCTGAAACCTAGGCCCTGTTCTCGGCGCACAGTATTCTGCCCCGGACCTTCGTAGGTAATGGCATTCCACCCTCGAGCAAGGGCGGCCACGACGTAGCTGTGGTAAGAATCTTCTTGCGAACCGTCGAGGCCGTTGCCGACAATCAATGTTGGCAGGTTAGCGTCTTTGCTCTCGGAGGCGGCGTACCAAATGGCCTCAACTGTGAAGTTTCCCTGGGGAGCCGGAATGCGGACACGTTCACCAGGAATAGGCAAGGCGGCCAAGCCCTTGTCAAAGGCTGCCATCTGCTCCACCCATAGGCTATCAATAAGCGGGTCGCTCCAGTTGCCAGTGAGGAAGAATGAGGCACGACGGAAGTATTGGGACGCTGAGAACCAGGTGTCTCGGACATTGACGGGGTCATACGCGTTGTCCGGGTTTTCAGCGTCGGCCTTGGTCTTGTTGGCAAGCGCAAGGAACACCTGGGTGAAAGAGTCCATGTCTCCCGCTTTAATGTCTTTGGCGGCGCCAAGAATAGGATTGATATCCGCACCTCCAGCAGTGGCCTGCGCGAGGGGGACCAGCAGATCAAAGTGAAATGTCGGATCCGAGCTCAGCATCAGTATGGGCTGATCGTCGCTGGTGTTGCCCACAGCAGCAGCATCGGCAAGGCGACTATGCGCCAATGCGGCCAATAGCGTACTTGTGTAGATAGAAGAAGAGACCTTCATGGTGCACAAGAAGAGATGAGGCTCGCTTTCAAGGTCCTTACAGACAATTCTCAATCGATATCGTTAATTGATTCCCTACTTTCACAACAGATATTTCACCTCTACTTATACTTGAGCCCTACTCGCAAGATGTGTCTGAACTAAACCAAATTGGGTATATGCTTTGCGACGGAGCCTGTTCATTGGTCCGAGTATTACCGGCCTTACCGCGTAATTGTGCCATGTACTAATTTTACCACACGGATTACCAGAATAGTGGCGAAGACTGGCTATGCCACACTCTGGTTGATGCCCTTTGAAGAAACAACCTTAAATACTAGAGTGACGCTTATTTCAATTCGTCGCAAAAGCTAACCTCCTTTCTGGCATCGTAGACGTCATCATGGTTAACCGGGGACGTTCAAAAGGCTGTGTTACGTGCAAGCAGCGACGTGTCAAATGCGACGAGGCGAAGCCCGAATGCTGGCATTGTCAGCGCCTCGGACTCCACTGCGAAGGCTACGAAACGAAGTATCGCAACCTAAAGTTCAGAGACCAGACCCACAAGTTCTTCAATTCAGTTGTTCAGAGCCAGGCGTGTTTGCCTAGCCCACGTCCGCTGGCCGAGCCCGACACCTCCGTGCCCTTCTTCCTTAAACATTACGTCGAGATGGGCCGCAATCTGGAATCTGCGCGGGGGCTCTTCGAGATTCTGATTCCTGTCTACCGCTCCGAGCGGCAGGGGTCGCCGCTCTCGCTTGCCATATCCGCGGTGGCTTCAGGGATACTCTCCCTGTGGATGCATAGCGTCACAGGCTTCCAATTGTCACGGAAGTCTTACACCAAGGCCATCGCGTGTATGCGCAATGCCGTAAACGACCCCGTACAACGGAGTAATCCGGCAACCGTGCTGGCGGCGCTGGTGCTGCAGCATTACGAGAGTGTTGCCGCTGTATACGACCTTCGCTCTCCCTCACGTGTACACCACAACGGCGCAGTGTCTTTGCTCCAATTTACGGAGTCTGCCTGTATTAATGGGACGAACGGCGCATACATTCGGAGGTTCATGCTTCATACCGAGGTTGCATCGGCGATGCGCCAGAAAAGGCCACTGCAGAACATCGCATATTCGTGGATTGAAGGCAAACACTTGATGGCTGCGCCCGATAACCCAAGCTCAGTACTTGATGTTATTGGGGTATCTGTCGCCGCGTTTCAGGCCGATTATATACGCCTAGTCAATCAAGCTGGTGCCAAGTTTTTGTCACGGCAGGTTGTAGAGGATTGGAGAGCAGAGGCGAAGCGCATCGACAAACAGCTTCTGGATTGGGCGCAAAACGTGCCGGACAACTGGCGGCCGCGAAAACTCATAAGTGGTCAAGATATCGACGAATCTATTCCCACCTATCGATCTATCTGCGAGGTCTATCCTTCTTGCCAGATTGCCAATATTTGGAACGTATGGCGTTTTCAACGCCTGTTACTCGTCAAGATCACTGTCCACTGCCTCCAGACGATCATAGAGCTGTTTCAAGTTGAGCTTACAGAAGATCAAGCCTCAGGTATAGATGTGGATATATTCGAGTGCCAAGAGACTCTCCAAGCGCTGGTGGACTCTGTGTGCTTCAGCGTCCCCTTTTTCCTTGGCAACCGAACCAAACAGTCAACCATCACCGACTTTACCGACTCGGAGATTTTGATCCCAAGCTATCATTCACAACCACCGGGGGATAAAAACAGCGTGAATACGAAGGACCACAGTGCAGGAAGATCTAGAGACGACCACAGGGGCTCTGCCATCGCCCAAGGTCCATGGCACGTAATGAGTCCACTGAGCCACTTGTTGACCCTATTCTCGGAAGACAATGGCCAGTTGCTTGCAAGCTTTCTCAGGCCTGGGCACCAGGAGTGGATACGAGAGCAATTTCAGCGTGTAACCACCTTGCTTCATCTCTCGCCAAAAGAGCATAGCGAGGACAGGGAGGCCTTGTTTGGCTTATCGGCTGGAAGGGCTAAAACTACCAAGACTGCCTATCTCGCGAGAGGGGTCAGGAAAGGCTTAATATTTATGAGTGGCCCCTAAAGCCAGGGGCTTCCGATGAAATGAAAATACAATCGCCGTCTAGGTATACCGCTAACTTCTTTATTTCGTTCCGAGTAGGCGACCTTAGCGCCCTCACCGGCATTATACTGAATTTAGAAGAATGGATAGCACCTTTCTAGGCCTTGCCATAACCCAGAAACGCTTTGGAGTTGTCAAGTACAAAATCTATAGGAAAATGAATAAATGCGTACTGGCCGCATTGGCTTGCGGTATACTATCTTAGCTGCCTTGGGCCTGCGGTGCCAACAACACACTGAGCACTCCACAAAGGTGTCAGGTGTGTCCTTGGTAAGCATTCAAGGCCTTCTTCTGACATAGCAGTTCAGCCCACACTGTATTGGATGGTGAACAACCTACCATTGGGAATATATATGCACGATGGCATTATCTACCAAGCAGAGATTCATCTAACTGGTATTGGACAAATGATCAGCACTTCTATTCTGATCCTCATTTAAGCAACCCGAAACAAATTCCGTACCAGCCCCACGGGCATTACGCCTTCAAATTGGGGTAGGGGATGGGGAGGACCGTGATACGAACCGTCCAGTTAGAACACTGCCTACTGCGAGTGCTGCCCAATCCTCAGCCGCTCTCAGGGTTGCTGGCGCTGTTTGTATATGATCACGAATGGGCTCGTCCCATCCAATTATTCTTGTCTTCGCTAGAATCTGGGACTGAATTGGCGCTGTAGGTGCACACTTGCAATGCTTAGGTGGGGGTGGGTAGAGCCCATTCACCAACGAAACTGATCGGCCGAATCAAACCACTTGGGCGACGCCTGATATATTCGGAAAGCGTCATGAACAGGATCCATGAGCTGTAGGCTTCTACAAAGTGTGGCCTTGGAAATAAATCTCTTGAGTCATCCGCATATGATATACAGTGAAAACTGCATCCGAGAAGGACAGTTCTCTGTCGTCAAATCCGGGTCGGACGATTGTGTCAACTCAGTTTCAGCTGGGATTGCGAGGTGCCAGGAACCACTCGGTCAGGTTCATGCATATCCAAGGGCGATGGGAGATGAGGTTGACGAGAGCACGGATAGACATCGTTCGGTATCAGCAACTTGGCTCTGGTATCATTTCTTGATGAGATATACCACTGCAGGAACGGGGTGCTTTTATTGTGTACATACTTGATCCTTGGAATCTGCCATAGCTGACTGCCAGTGGTCTATAGACAACATCTAAATCCTCTGCCTCTTATGATGGACGCTTGTCAATCATACTGGGCAGAGACTAGGTCGCTGCCGTGACACCGATTTTCAACAGGAAGCAGGAGTTTATTGCTCTTACTGTCGAAAAGAAGACATCACTGGATGCGGTTATCCTGAATACTCGCGTCCATCTGGATAATACCAGCCCCTGTCACGAATCGTGGAGTACACTGGATGTCGTGAGGCAACCTCGCACTAGCAGGCATGAGATCGTACTTGTAGCACGACGGAGGGAAATATATGGACTACACGATCCCTGGTGTGAGTTAATATGCCTATCCCCTAGATTGCACCTAACGGTCACACACGACTGCCGCGGGAAACTAATGCCGTCGTGTCGGTCTCACTCTAAGTATCATTACAGCTGCACCCAGTGCGTGCGGCTCTAAATGGATGCGACAAAGTTGATGCTTTTTCCGGCCCTACCGCAGGAAACGGCTCCCGTGTGACTTTCAAAGCTATGAGGCTTAGACTTCACCGCAGAGAGCCTTGAGAATAGCACGGCTACAGTTGTTTCGTGATGCTGCAAACACGTAATTGTGCGAGGTTATCAGTGGTATTAATATTGGGGCTAAGAAATAGAATCTTCTCTTCGTCCTCCCAGGCCAACTCATATCCAGCCGAGCTTCTCTAAAGTGCATCTAACCAGGGATGTCGTAAGAGGTCCTCTGCCGAAACCCGATCAGTGGGATTTATCTTCATCATCGCATGCAGAAAGGAGGCAAACTCGTCCCTGACCTCTTGGTCGAGGCCTGGCATAAAGGCTTCCGACGCCAGGCCTGACCGATCCATTGGCGGCGCGTCTTTGATCCGGCCATCATCATCAAAGAGGGTTTGGACCAGGCTCGTATTGCCTCTCTCCAAAAGCTCATTGGGAAAGGGCCCAAACAGGTCCACAATCTCCGCCAGGTGCTCCTTGAGCTCATAATGACCGTCCGGGGGGACCGACCCGCTGAACATGCGAACCGCCTGGAAGATCTCGAGCACGACAGCCCCCAGGTTCCAGAAATCGGTGCTAACATCCCACGGCGCTTTGATAAGGACTTCGGGTGATCGGAGGGCCACGGGTTGAATCATATCGCAGAGATGTCGGTCCGCCCAGCTGGAGACGCCCCAGTCTCCCAATGCAATGCCGAACTCAGTAGGGTGCCTGCTGTTGGCCTCGTTAAAGTAGTAGTGGCGTAACGATGTTGAGGGCACGACAGAGTACTCTTCCTCGGACCGATCCTGCTGGGGAATCGCAACATCGGCCAGGTAACCGGATTCGATCAAGGAAGGGTCCCTGAACTTGACGAAAATGTTATCCGGTTTGATATCTGATGGAGAATTGGAAGGATATTAGCATAGTGGCACATGACTTAGCAAGACCGCATGGAGACCATCCTCATACCGGTATGAATGACATTATGTTCGTGGGCAAAATCGAGAACCAGCAAGAGCTGGATGGTGAACCTCCGCATCACCGAGTTCGGCAGTCTGCTTTCAGCGAACCAGGCGCCGAAGCTCCGCAACGTCTCGCCCATTAGCTCAAAGACAAGGCAGACGTGAATTCCATTAGGTCCACGATGCTCAAAGTCATCAAGGAGATGACAGACATGACGGTACCCTAGCTGGTGGTGGTCTCCGAGGCGGAGATGGGTCAAGATCTCTCGCTCAAAGATGGGGGCTTCCGTGCCATCATAGCATGCAGCACTGAGCACTTTGAGAGCTCGGAACTCATTCTCCGGGCCGGATCTGTGTATCTGTCTTAGCTCTGTTCCTTTGCTTCGGGCCTTCTTTTTTATCTACTCACTCTACGGGTTCTAGATCTCGCACCAGCCAGACTGTTGAATACACACCGTATCCGATCTTGTTCAGGACTTTGTACCGGTGTTTGAACACATCGCCGATGTACACGGGGTGAAACCCTCCCAGGCGATACACCTGCGTGCCTTCCTCAATATCAGTCTTTGCGTCCTGGGGCATTTTGTAGGCTGATTTGTATCTTATGAGGTTCGTGGTAAAGGTGGGTGTTGGAGGCGTAGACCTAGTCCGATACTCCGTCCTACTGCGGGCGCTAGGCCCTTCTTCCCCTCACTGCAACACTTGACCGCACAGGACAGGATCGCCAGAGGACCTAAATTCGGATTTGACCCAGCTCTTATATCAGACCCCCAGAGTGGCCCTGCTTGTTATGGTACGTATCAATCTTTTGCCTGTATATCATTCACCGGTTACGCTCGCAAAAGTCAAGTATGATACACCACCATACAGACAGGCTCTCGTCCCCGCCGCGGAGGGGTTCATGAGCGACTCAAAGCATGGTAGTGCAGTATTGTCCCAACATCGCCTTTCGGACCGTTTGCGTACTACTCGCGGGAAACGATGGGTCATTCCTCAAAGTTCTGCACATAAATTGTCGGTGCTGAGGCAGGTAGGGAATATCTGGCATAGAACCGTGATAGAATGGGGGTTCGATACGGCATACCTTTTGATTCTGCTACGTCGGCCGCCCAAGACCAGGGATACTATACTGGCGAGCTTCGCACCGTCCTTTAGACCAACTCACCTTCCCTCAGCCAGAGTGGCACTGAGATACCCAGGCTCTGACCGATGATACTTTGTGACTCGATGGCCTGGTTACGAATTTACCTGACTAGGAAGAATCCAACCTCTAACAGTCTTTGATTGGGGAAAGTATCAACTGGCAGCCTCTCGGGCATTTGGATCTGTGATACTGTTGACAATCTTGAGTATTCTAGTATATTGAAGTATGTACACGGAGAGAGGGATAGACAGCTTTCCGCAAGACATGGGAGAATGCTCTTAAGCGACAACCTCCTTGCCAGTTCCGTACTCGATGTTATACACCGGCTCATCCAGCGGCGCGGTGCTGCCGAGACCGCTGGGACACGAGGGCTGGTTGCTGACGGAGAGGTCGAGGGTGCACACCTCGTCGACGCCGTAGTGGCAGACAGGGTCGGCGATGTTGTAGAGCACGTGGTTTTGGGCGACGAAGCTGTCGGCCTGGCTAAGGCACGAAGAGAGAAAGTTCATGCTGTTGGCTGCCGTGAGGGGCAGCTTGCCGTTGTCCATGAGATCAGCGCACTTGCTAGGGTCAACGACCTCATACTTCATATTAATGGCCCCTCCCCTGTGCGGGTCGTCCTTCGCGGATTGACCGAAGGCGAGGTAGTTCCAAGCGTCGTAGGAGATGTCGTACGCGCCGCCAGAGGTGTCAATCTTGAGGATGTGGAGGGAGCGGCCCTTGTGGGTGACCTTGACGCAGATGTCGTTGCAGTCGACTGCGCTCGGCCAGTAGGCCACCCGGTTGGTGTTGATCTTGCAGCCGACAACGCCGACTGAGGATGAGTACTGCTCGTGAGGAGTAACGCCTGCACTTGTGGCCCGGGGGACGATGGGGATGCTGGCAGCAACGGCCAGCGACGCCGAAGCAGCAACCAGGGCAAGTTGATGGAACATGATATAAATACACGTGTTGGAATAATTAATCTGAAGGAGTGAGGTGAACGCAAAGATTCAAGTAGTGACGTGAACACAAAGATTCAAGGAGTGACGTGAACAAAAGATTCAAGGAGTGTGGTTGTAGCGCATAAAGAACAATAAAGGACGAACACCATATGAAACACAACATGAGGCGCCATAGCCTCTATTTAACGGCGACAACCCGTACACTCGTTGCTCACCCTGAAATTGCGTTGCGCTCTAGTTGCAGGCAAATTGAGCAATATCCTATCTGAGCTAGTCGAAGGAATCGAGGCGTGAAGGATCGTAGCATGCCTGTTCTCTGACAGTAAGCCTGAATAAGAAGGTGGTACGGTGCACCCCTGAGCCATATCTTGCCAGGGTAGATTTGACATGAACATAGTGGGTCAACAGTATTGTAACACCTTTAACAGGACTACAATACTGACTTGCATATGTGTCAGCAGGTAGGTAACATAGACGAGGGTGCGGACTCAAGCGACTCAACCCTTTCATTCCTTTCGGCCCGGCCGACAAGGTCGGTAGTTCCCGATGCTTCGGCACGAGCCGAGGGCGATTTCATTTATAAATACTAATCTTGATATATGAATGACTGGCGGAATGATACCACAGTCAATCAAAGGCTTAGTCATGCCATGAGACTCGAGAGCAGTTTAGGCACGTTTGATTCAATACCACTGACCCAGAATGAGGAAGGGGCCAGATGATTTGAAGTGATACCAGAGGAATCCAGCTGACAATTGGCCGAGTGTATGGATATCCGTGGCCGGCAGCTCCCTGGCTCTATGGGTTTATAAAAACTACCTTGTACTGATCAAGGTCCAAGTTAATGTGAGATAACCGAGAGACATCCATAGCATTGCCCCCGAGAAGCTCCCTCAAAAGGATAGAATGATATTTACCATCATTTACTGGAGCAGAGGGTAGAGACTGAGAAAGTGGCCTTCGGGTTTAAGAGACCAATTCCTCCGAAGGCAGGGACTTTGTGTTTAAGACCTTCTACGGCCGGAATATATACCTGCTAACGTTCCCTCTTAGTGTACCAATTACAGGGCTCCCGGGCAAATCTGGGAGAATGAGAGAGTAAATAATTCATTGAATGAATATCAGAGTCTGTGTTTATCAGAGTCTGTGTTAAAACATAAGGAGGTTCCTGACAATATCTATAGCTCTACCCTTCCAGCACTCCAGTTTAATATAAGCATAACTCATCGACTCATTGTGGCTACTTCGTTCTGCGCCGGGGAGGCAAGAATAACGTGGGCATTGGTACCTCCATAGCCCAGTGATGTTACTCCGATTCGATCGGCAGCATCTAGCTTCAAGGTGCTTGTCAATGGACGGAATCGGCCAGTGAAGTCGCACGCAGGATTAGTCTCGCCGAGCTCGCGGAGAGGAGGAACAACCCCGCGGGCCAATGACAGAGATGCCTTGATGACGCTCATTAAGCCGGATGCAGTCTCCGAGTTGCCGCAGTTGCCCTTGTTTGAGCCCACATAGATGCAGGAGCCATGTGGTACACTGACGGTGTCGAATGCCTTGCGGAGACCATCCAGCTCCAGCGCATCTCCCATGCTCGTACCCGATCCGTGCATCTCGACGTACTTGATTGTCTCTGCCGAGATACCGCTAGACTGAATGGCATGCTCGATGGTGCGAGCCTGGCCAGTGCTGGAGGGTACGGTGAAGCCAGCCTTATCGATAGCGCCGTCCGTACCGATGGCATGCCCCTCAATGACGGAGTAAATTGTGTTTCCATCTCGAACGGCCGCATGTAGGGGTTTCACGACCACGGCAGCGACGGCATCAGATGGAACGGACCCGTCACTACGGCTATCAAAGGGACGGCATTCGCCGCTGGCTGAGAAGACTTGCCCAGGAGATGTAATGTAACCTCCTTCTTGAGGGTACACCACCGACGTTCCACCAATAAGGACAGCCTCGCACTCACCACCACGGAGTGCATTCAAGCCCACATGCAACGCAACAAGAGAGCTGGCACAGGCAGTATTCAGCGTCACATTGGGTCCGGTGAGATTGAGCTTGTACGAAGTGAACGTGGATATGTTCTCGTCAAGTAGCGTTCGATACCGCCGCTTGAATGCAGAGCAGGGAGCGGGTGTGTTCGGGTCATGAATGTACGAATTGGCAGCCGCGCCAATGAACACTCCGACTTTATTCTCGTCTTTCTTGAACAGTTGGACATCGGCATCTGTTAGCGCTTCGGAAGCTACTTTAAGGAAGATGCGCTTCTATACAGAGTTTAGTAGAGATCGATAACCAAAATAGGGTGGTGATATGTACCTGCGGGTCCAAAGTTTTTGCTTCCTCCTCTGAGAGGCCCCAGTCACCAGGGGTGAAGTCATCTAGGCCGTTGATAGTCCCATAGCGGGGAACGAATATCTCATCTGCGTCGATGTCGAAGTGGCCATGGGCTGCTGCACTCGGTGCGGTAGTGATTCCATCGCCACGGTCGATCAAAAGATCCCAGTATTGCTCCACATTGTCCGCGCCAGGGAAACGACCAGCCAGGCCAACAATCGCGAACTTCTCATCTAGTCGATTGAATGAGCCGATAGAAGAGGTAGGAGTCGAAGTACCGGATGCGCTTGCACTAGGAGCCATGTCGGTGGACGACGTCGAAGGGGGACTGGGTTCGAAGTTGACGAGCCCTGCCAGAAAAGCAGCCTGCTTGTCGATAGTTGTTTGCTGAAAGCAGTCCAGGAGGCGGATACCAGCGGCAGGGAACCGCTCATTAATTCGCTTGTGCAGTTGGACGAGGAGGATACTGTGGCCACCAGCATCAAAGAAATTGACATCTTCCGCGGGGGGCTTAGATAGGCCTAAGACATCGACCCACATTAGGGATACGATAGAGGCCAAAGAAGCCCTTACTTGATCGGCATCAGGCTTTCTTTCCTTTGCGTTGGGGGTCAGTGCCTTCGGCGTTGGGTCCGTAGAACCAGCTTTGGATACTGAAGCTGTAGGAATGCGAACCTTTTCGGCAACCGCCGAATGATCGACTTTGCCATTCGTATTCAGCGGAAGCTCCGAAACAGCATGGATGTTAGTGGGAACGGAGTAAGAGGGCACATCTTCCATCAGCCTCCCGCGGATAATGCTGCAATCGACGGTTTCTGGAGTGACAAAGGCAACCAGGGAGCCGTCCACGACTTGCACAGACACCATCATGACTTCCGGGCTGTGGTCCAGGATACTCTTTTCAATCTCATATAGATCCATGCGGTAGCCGCGGAGCTTGATCTCTCGGTTGTTCATCCGACCACCGATCAAGACTTTGCCGTCCGCCGTCAGCGAGCCTCGATCTCCACTGCGATACAGACGTCCGGTTCGACCATGCAGCTCAATTGTGCGGAATTTTGTGGCGGTGAGCTCGTCCTGGCCTTTATACCCCCGAGAGACCTGAGGCCCAAAGATGCAAATCTCGCCAGTTTCCCCCACCGGCATAGGCACGTCTGATCCTTCGCTGCAGATCACGACATCGGTATTTGGGAAGGGCTTGCCGATTACAGAAGGGGACGGACTCTCCAAACTCTCAGGATCTTCGGCGATTGGCTCTGAGGTGACGATCACCCTGCAATGGTACCATAAGCAGTTGCTTCCATAAAGGCAATATACCCGAGATGGATGAGGGAACTTACGTGGTTTCCGTTGGTCCATATGCATGTAGGAGGCTCACTTTCTGCCGCCATGCCCGTAGCAATCCAGTAGACGACGCCTCGCCGCCAACGGAGATCAACCTCAGATTGGGGAGCGGTTTGCTGATCGGAACAGTTGCGAGCACCGATGGGGTGGTATGGAAGAAGTTGATACGGTTCATCTCCAGGACGTCGGCTAGATAATCACCAACCAGCAGAGTGGGGTGCTCCACGAAGCACAGGGTAGCGCCATAGGAGAGAGTGACCGCCCACTCAAGGATCGATGCATCAAAGGCGAATGAAGCGAACTGGAGAACCCTACTGCCAGGGCCAATATGGACCAAGCTGCGAGCTGCACTGACGTAGTGGGCCACATTCGCGTGCTCCACCATGATGCCCTTGGGCTGTCCGGTAGAGCCAGAGGTGAATACCACTGGGAGACCGAAGTTAGCAACCCGAGTAGTGGGATAATTGACAATAAGAAATCGGCGACATATACTCACTGTATGCCAAGTCGGTATCTACTGTAGCCTGCCCGTTACAATGTGTCCGTGGGTAGCTGGTGAGCTCGCCCTCGAATAGGGTGTCCAATACAATGACTGACGGGGGCTTGTCAACATGCGAGAAAAGTTCGTCAGCTATTGCGGTGTCCGTGACGAGATAACCGGGTTCGCAAGTACGCAGAATTGACTGCCTGCGACTGGTGGGCAGTGCTTTATCAACCACCACAAAACAGCCTCCTGCCTTGAGGATACCGATAATCCATAGTAGAAGAGTAAACCCACGATCAATGTGCACCGCCACGGTTTCACCCGCCGTGATCCCATGGCTGTATAGATAATGAGCAATCTGGTTCGTTGCCCTATCAAGCTCCCTATATGTCATTTGCTGGCCACGTTCAGCACAGGAAAGTGCAATAGCATCTGGCTGGGCAGCGCATCGAGCCTCGATCCACGTATGCACCCTGCATGAGCTGATCTCGTCCACAGCGTCTATGGTCGGTCCTGAAATGATATTCGCGACAGTATGGGCTTGGAGATATGGCAGCTCGTTAACCTGGAACTTCGGATTCTCTTGCGATAGTTTGACCGTGTCCATGAATTGTTTCCGCATAGTTTCGATCGCCACGGTGTCAAACACGGCGGGGTTGCTTATAACCTAGTCATCGTCAGTCCATGTACGCGATCTGCATAATACATTCAAGTCCACGTACACCTAAATCGACTCCATTCTGGGTTTCAAGGAAGCAGAAGAACAGATCCCAAACACCTTCGACCGGGTAGATGGTGCAGTTCTCGTTTGCCAGTTTAGGGGAGAAAGTGACAGACACTTTGAAGTCCAGCATCTTGTCACTCATAGTCTCCCTGGCCGTGTCAACGAGAGATACGAAGGGAAACATCTCATGCTTCTTGGCAGTCGATATGGAGCGTCCCATCTCTTTGACCGCATCGACAAAAGTGGCTCGACGCTGGAGAAGGGACGCGACAGGAGTTCTAATTGGCATCTAGTGGTAGGGTTAGCCGTTTGGACGGGTTACAATCCCTGCAACATTCTGGAAGCGTACTGTATTCGCCATATGAGACACACAGTCTTCGTAGCCTTGTGGCCTCCCACCCAATGCGACAAGAAGAGTATGGTCGTGGTGTGGAGTGGGCTTCGACATCCCCGATGTCATCAGTCCTACTATCGAGAAGGCAATGCGAAACCAAGAGGTTTTATACAAGCTGCTCCAAGCCTTCAATTCCTCATTTGTAAATGAGGCCCAAGTGTTCATAACTCGATAATCCTTACTGTCGCTGGGTTTCGGTGCCGCCCATTCGAACGGCACAGTATGTACTAATTGGGACATCCAAAATTCCTCCGCAGCTTTCATAGATGGGCCTCGAAGAAATGCATCCTGCGTCCCTAATGTCAGTCACCCAAAGGGATCTGGAAATGTGAGGTGTCTTACTTGCTTCTGCACAAACTGTCCGTAAGTTGGTGATTTAGAGACAGCCTCTGTATCCATGGAATTATTGAGTTTAGGATCAAGCTGCCGCAAGATGCATTGAGACAGGTAGCTCATGCTCGATCCATCCACTGCTATGTGATGGCCCACAATGTAAAGATCATAGTGTGTTCGGAGAACGCCACTATCTGTTGACATTTTCTGCAGGATAACCCATCTGACTGGGAATTCCGTAGTCAGATCAAAGCTCTGACGCAGGGTGGAGGATACACAATCTGGGTCCTGGACAATCTCGAATTTCTGGAAAGAGCTGCTAGGACTATGAACGGCCATGTAAGACTGGTTGATATCATTTGACCTGTGATCAAGGTGGAAGGTCGTTCGAAGCATTTCATGCTGCTGGCCAAGAGCATGGATCACTAGTTTGTGTCAGTAACAATCCTTGAGCGCCTTGGCGAAGAGTTGTGGATCAGTCAATACCTTGCAAGATCTGGTCTAGCGTCGGATTGAGCTCTTCCAAACTGAGAAAGAGCGTCAGATGGTAATGTGAGGCATGAGGCCGACGGAGATAGTCCAGCCACAAAGCCTGCTGGACCTTGGATAAAGCTATGACGGCAGTCAGTTCTCCAACCGGTTCCTGACTCTGGAAGTGCTCCCGGCTTGCCGTTATGGCTGGCCCAGTAAGGAATGGCATGGGCGTGAGCGCAGTCATGATGAATTCAACTAGGTGTAAGAAGAGAACTGAACTTGTCAATCATGTACTCATATGCGGCCCAGACGGTCCTAGTCGTCGTTGTTTCTCTATCGACTGGCAATGTTCTGGCTACTTATATCCTCGACTTTGCCACATGCATTGCTTGTTCCATGTTTCCGTGGAGCACGACATTGTGAGAAATGCTCATCCACGGGCTAGCCCTCAGCTCGCATACAAGGATAGCAGGGGTGGTGCTTTGCCCGATCGTCAATACTCAGTTTCTAATCATAACACTGCAGGACGCTAGCTTCCTTCACAGGGGTCAGGACAATATCCTCTCGTAATCTGGAGGTATCCCGCCGGTAACCGGGTTGGTTCCACAACACATTATTGCTCCATCTTGGTCTGGAGCCCATTCAGAGATAGTATTCAAACGTGAATGTGTCTCGGTCCATATCGCACGGGTATCTGACCCGGGGGGGGGGGGGGGGGGGTAGAATAGAAGATCTGGCGAGTGGGTACTGTCAGAGCGAGCACGGTGCAACCCTGCCAGTGGCGATTTGCCCTGATTATCTTCACATTGCGCCATTGACATTCATCAGCGAGCTCAGCCCGTACATGTGGGCCTGCAAACCCTTTCCTGGGACAATTCTGCAGCGGCTTGAGCGCCGATCATTATAACACTTGCTATACCCGCCCCATAGGCCCTACTGATGTTCCCTTCTTAGGTGGTAACCTTGGGCTCGCCGTTGAGTTGGGCTCTTTTCATACTTGCCATTGGGGGCTAGATTCTCCCCCGGAGACTGAAGCAGACTAGTCATAGCCAAGACAACCCAAACTAGCTGCATCGAGGAAGCGTATAGAGGACAAAGCACCACTATGAAGGATTGCGCTAAAAGACGACGCTGTGCTTCGATAGTATGCTAGCGTCTTGGCCGTGAAGACCTACTGCATGCAAGACTGTTCCTGTAGAAATAAGCACCGCGGAGTTTCATATTACCGGAGCTGCCTGATCCTCCTTCATGGATCATCTACCCAGGGGCTTTCTGGCATGGAATGGTTACTCAACACGGAGACCTAGGTTGGGCATAATAGAAGGTCATGGGTCTAGAAGAGGGGGAGAAGGATATGGAGGTAGACTCTCACCACGAGGTTGAACATTGGACGGCGCTACCTCCATACGTCGCTCTGTAGCCATTGGGATCTAAAAGATATATTGCTGTCTTGGCTGATGGCACAGATACTCTGAATACCAGGAAGGTGGCTTGAAACAAGGCATTCTTGGCAGCTGAACGACCTTCAAAATCATAGCAGAACGTGTCAGACTAGACATTTTAGATCTGATGGGCTTTTCTTAGCGTTGAAGGATTCACACCACCATGAACCATGGGAGCGAAGATCAACGAATGGTCCGCCACCCGCCCAATCCACATGCTTGTTTGAACGAGAGTTGGCAAATTCTGTCCGGCGTCCAGCAATTGGACTTGTCTCTCCATGGTCCTATATAGGAAGAGGTGCTACGTGCTCCCCTTCGCCTGTCCTGGCCCGTTCGGCTCGATATTCATAGTAATTCGGATTCCCATTCATGAGATGCAGAGAACGTACGAGTGCAGGTCCCCAACCAATCGGAGTGCCCGAGTGGGTATGTTTTTCTCCCTACCAGCCTTAGTGGAGTACCGTTACAACGACATTTTTGCTGTGAACACTTGGCAATTCAGCGGGTCTTCGTCCGTGATGGAAGGGGGTTCGGCAGGATCCACTACTGAGTGGAAGCACAGGCGTCTTCGCTTTGCGATTCCTTTACCTTTTGGTTGCGTGTGCCACGGATTATACCGCGTCAATCACCTGTCTAAGCATCCGATTGAGTTTCCATGGCCGTGGGTGATCGACTGGTTGATATTTGGCGCGATCTAAGTACCTGCGGCGATGACCGCCGAGACCACCCAAATTTTACGTACAGCCGCCGCAAAGGTACAAAAAACCAACCGTCCGAGACTCGGAGGATCCGCGGAGGATCCGCGGGCGGTCCGTGATGCGGGAGAAAGTGACGGCCTCCACCAGGCACTTGTCACCCCCCCCCCCCCCAAAAAAAAACATCAAAAATCCAAATAAAAAGCAAATGAGGAAAGAAATCTCAGGGAAAGGGGCAAGATGTACATAATCGCCTCCCTGGACTCTTTTCTTCCATGACACGAGGCTCCTCGCGTTTTTCTCCTCCTTCCCTTACGACATTGTGTCTGTTATTTGCGTCCGCCGTGCTGTTCACGAGATGGGAGCACCACCATGGGCGAGACTGCGCGCTATCCCATACCAAATGGGCAGCCGAAGTCCCTACCTGACTCTAGCCGTCGTGTGCGTTCCCTCCGCCGTTGGGCTTTGTCCCTGACTAACCGCCATAGCTGTACGGCGATGTTTCTGGACCTCGCCAATCTCAGTGCCATCACCATCGCCCTTCCGACAATACAGAAGGAGTGGGGCACTACCGAGGGCGATCTGCAATGGATCATTTCTGCCTATTCGATCACGGTATGCGATTCACTCATTGGATCTGGCTTGGGTGCTAATTCCCTCAGTTCGGAGCGTTTCTGCTGCTAGGAGGCCGAGGGGGGGACTTGTTTGGGTAAGTGTGCTCTCGGAGATATTCGCAAGACGACTCGTGCTAATGCAGACCATCCCACTAGTCACCACCGTGTGCTCCTCTTTGGCATGTCCTTTTTTGCGCTGTTCACCATGGTTTGTGGGCTCGCCCCCAACTTCATTGGCCTGGTCGTGGCCAGAGCCCTGCAGGGTAAGCGATTCCCATCCGCACCCCACCGTGGCGACCCAGCATTGACGTAAGGTCCCAGGCATTGGCGCGGCTTTTACGATTCCCTCGGCGCAGGCCCATATCGCTGTGTGTTTCCCCGAGCCGGCGAAGAAGGCCCAGGCCCTGGGCTTCTGGGGAGTGTCAGGATCCCTGGGGTTCATGTAAGCGGACCACCTCCCAGCCCTCATTTCTTCCCTGACATGTCACCAGTATCGGTCTGATTCTGGGCGGTGTCCTGACGGCATATGTTGGCTGGCGATGGATCTTTTGGATCTCCCTCATCCTGTCCGGAATCATCATTCCTGCGGCGTTCTTCATCCTCCCACGACCCGATCGTGCACCTGCAGAGGAGGCAGCAGCGTCCCCGGATGGCGACCTGGAGACTGGGCAACCATCCGCCCCGACCAACCGCCTGGCGGCAGCCGTCCGGAGAATCGTCACCCGCTTTGATCCGCTGGGCATTGCGCTGAGTGTGGCGGGCATTCTGCTCCTCACCTACGCACTCACGTCCGCGAATACCGAAGGATGGGGCAGTGCGCGTATTCTGGCCCCGCTGATCATCTCGGTGGTCCTCCTCGCCTTGTTCGTCTTCCATGAGTGTCGGACTGCCAACGGGATCGTGGCACCGCATCTGTTCCATTCCACCTCCTTTAACCTCACCCTCGTGCTGGCGGTGAACACGTATGCAGTCCGCCAGGCGTGCACCTATTTCCTGACCCTCCAGCTCCAATCCTACGGCAACAGTGCGATCCACACCTCCGTCCTCTTCATCGCTCTGGGAGTGAGTGCCCTCATCTTTAACACGTTGTCCGGTCGACTAGTGCCCATCCTCGGTGCACGCCTCATGGTATGTGTCCCAAAGCCGATCTCTCCGATCCGCTTCCTCTGCCATCGAGGCGAGAGCACACCTGGCTAACCCGCAGCGGGACAGTTTATCCTCGGATGGGGCTTCTCCATTCCTGGGGTACTCCTCTTTTCCTTCATTGACCATGATACGTCGTACTGGCGGTATACCTTTCCCGGAATGGTCCTCTATATTGCCGGAATCGGTGCCGTATACATCACGGCCAATTTCGTCGTCGTTTCCTCCGCTTCTCGCGCCGACCAGGGCGCGGTTGCTGGGGTGTTCAATGTGGCACTCCAGGTAGGCGGTTCGGTTCTGGGTCTGGCCGTGATCACGGCCATCGCACAGGGCATCCAGCGGCAGTACGGGGATCCATCTCTCCCGAAGGACGCGTACGGTCGCATCGGCTACCAGAGCGCTTACTATAGTTGTGTTATTTTGTGTTTCGTTGCGCTGTTGCTCAGTCTCTTCGCCATTGAGATCCCACCCAGCATGAGGGGAACGGTGTGGAAGAGATTTCAAAAAGAGCAGCCCAGTTCGATGGAAGAAAAGTAAGATTACTAGGCGATAGTACTCAGCTGTTTCGAGTACGCGGGTGTAGGAGTAGTCACAGGTGGCAGGAGTTGTTAGACAGGCGGTCTGTGGTTGAAAAGCATAGAGCATGGTGGTGCAACTAGAACTATTTATAATGCATTAATTTCTTGGCACCTAACGCCTTGGTATTCCGTGGTCGTCCTCACAGGGCTAATAGCTACGGCAATCCAAAGCTGAGATGCCTAGCCTTACAAACGTCGGTCCCAACCATAAGACTATTTATTAGTACAGCTCAGGCGTACTCGACCCTATCCTTCATACTATATCCATCCAATTCTCGTCCACAGTCTGTGGGTTGGGGGCTGTGTTGACCAGAGCTCAGCGCAACCGAACACGGAAATTTATATATCCACGATATGGGCACCTCACGACACCTCAGAAAAGGGACCTAAAGACCGGATTATGGTTGCCTGCAAATATAACTATCGGTGAAGGGTGCCAATCCACAACTGTAGTGAGACGTACATGTGGCGTAGTCAGAAGGATCAATAGACTACCACGATATCGCCACCGATATCATCACACATATGACATATCAACCATGCTGCGGGCCGTGACGAGGATAAGAAAAGCAATCTATCACCGTGCCCTCACACTTGACAAGCCTGGTATCTCAGTAGCTACCATTATGTACCACCCACCAGTTCAGCTGCGTAGGTGTGGACGCTCTTGCTCGTGTATGGAACATGGGATTGATGTGCATTCAAGGGGCCAACTCGGACGGGTTGTCCTTACACACAAACTAGTGGCGGTCAGATGGTCTGTGCCATCGGTCAGGAGGCCTAGTCCCCCTGTCAAAGCGTTGCATTCCATTAGTGCGAACGCTCAGATCAAGCATGGCACCGGACAGCGTTGGTGTCGATCCTTACATGTCGCTGGTTGTGCTGCCAGCAAGATTCTTGAATCCAAGCTACCATCTTCGAGTGGTTAAAGCACTCTTTCACTTGTCACACTTTTGTTACCTACGCGAAGGGGCCCTGACATATTCCAGGCCTTGCAATGGTGGTAAATCTCCATTCCGAGGCGTTCACCAGAATCCCTCCTTATACACAACCACTAGTTCCATACAAAGTTCCGACTCGAGTTTATCTGCGTCATCCATAGAGAGTTAGGGACCGGGTGATCAATCGAACCTTCTCCCCGTCCGTGTCTTCAGAGCGCCAGGTAACCTTGTCGCTGCAACTACGATTAGGCACCCAACACAATCAAGCCACGTCAGCTGGGCATGTCTACGTCATAATCTGAAGCCACTCGCTCCAGATGCATCGTTCACCGCAACTGGCCGACATGGCTGCGGTTCTATTGCGGTTGGACCGGGCCTCGAGAGGCCAGGAGTGGCCGAACAGAGAACTTAAAGACTCCGTAGCCCCGGAGACTCCGTAGGTCGAGCGGGTCCGTGTCTTCAACGTGTGACACTATTCCATCGAGCATGGATGATTAGTCTCTCGAGGATATAACAGAAGCTGTGGTTAATACCTTAAGCGTCTCTTTCTTCGAGATCATCCGGGCTGTGGCGTGTTAGGAGTCGACGGGAAACACGGCGGCAGGAGACTTCCTGATCGGATCTTTGTAACGTTCGAGGCACCATGGCCACCCCGGTGGTTTTGATTATCGGGTGTGGAATTGCTGGTCCTGTTCTTGCAATATTTTACCAGCGCAAGGGGTACCATGCGATTGTGTTTGAGAAAGTGAAGACGCTGGGAGATGCGGGAGCGTCACTGATGCTGATGCCAAACGGGCGAGTATTCGATATCAATCTGCGAAGCCGAAACAGCTAACCAATTGGGAAGGATGAAGGTTCTGAACCTGATTGGCCTCGCCGATGAAGTTGCCAAAGAATCGCTGCCCCTAACCGGCTTTTGGGACGGCGTCTCCTCCGGGGAGACCTTGGGTCATTCAGGGCTTCCCGCGGCCTTCAGAGCCACGTACGGACAGCCAGCAGCGGGGATCAAACGGACCTCGATCAGTTTAATGCTGAAAAAGCGACTGCGGGAGATGGACATCGAACTCCGCGAGGGGTGGAAATTGGAGGCGATCCAGGAGAATGAGGATTCGGTCACGGCGATCTTCGACGGCGGGCGCACGGTAACCGGTTCGTTCCTCATCGGCTGCGATGGCATCAAGGCAGCCTCCCGGAGGGTCATGCAGGAGATGCAAGGCATCCGCACCGGTCTGCCGACCTTCACGGGCCTGGCGCAGGTGGCGGGCGTCTCGCCCACGCCGGAGTCGCTGGACGCCTTCCGACGCGGCAGCCTCTGTAACTGGTACGGAGACGGCAAACACATCATCGCGTATCCCATATCGACCCGTCTTACCTCCTGGGCCGTCACACTCCCCCAGACGCGGGCACACGAAGAGACGTGGCGTCTGTCCGATCCAGCGGACATCGAAGCGCAGCGTGAGACGTTGGCATCCGAGCTGAGTGGTTTTGAGCCGACCGTGGTGGACCTAATCAAGACAGCCACCCGGATTATCAAGTTCGGCCTTTTTGATCGGGAGGAATTAAGCCCCGAGCAGTGGCATTCCAAGCGCTGTGTGTTGGTCGGCGATGCCGCCCATCCCACGACTCCTCACCTGGGCCAGGGCGCGAACCAGGCTTTGTAAGATGACACTTTTCTGGGATACTTAGTGCACACAGCGAACTGACCGTGTTTCAGGGAGGACTGCTACCACCTGATGCAATACATGCCATGCATCGAGTCAGGAGGTGTGGACGACGCGGAGAAGTTGAAATCCTTTGGCGCAGATCTCCCGAGCCTCTTTCAGGCTTACGCAGAAAGACGCCAACCTCGTACATCGGCGTTGGTGAAGGAAGCTCGCGCTCAAGGAGATAGGCGTGTCGTGGCCACTCCGACACGGTGTAAAGAACGTGATGCAGTGATTGCTGCAGCATGGAGCGATCCCAACGCGATCAGGGCCAAGTACGAAAGATTGCTGAAAGAGCCGTTTTAGTTTATTCTTATGGCGTACATATAGTTCCACAATCTGGCCAATTGCTTGGGATAATCAGCGTAGCGAAGTTCCTTGAGGGCTTCTGATTTCCTCGGCTCTGTCGGGTATTACACCACGGGAGGCACGTTGGGATGAGTATCATCTCATGCTAGATATTACTGTCTAAGGTCTAAATGACAGGTCGATTACCATGACTAGCTTTGCGGTATCGATAAACACAATAGGGATAATAAGATAATCTAGTATAAACTGTGTCTGAAGTCCGCATCCTCCACTGTCACAGTATATATGAGGATATGTTCAAAGCGCCTCGTTACATCGGTCCCAGCTCATTCACGGCGGGCGAAGTCGCGCGCATGCACGCTTCCCGATCCTGAACGGGATAGGAGGACCTTCAAAAGAGCCCGGATATCAGTCAAGAACTCCGCGGCAGATGTAGGGCTGGCAAAGGCAGCCGCGGAGGAGGTGGGTGTAGCCACTGCAGGGGTCTTGGTGGGGACTGCAGTCGAGGTAGCGGGGGCAACGCTCGACGACACGGTAGTCGAAACAGGGCTTTGTGTGGTGGCAGCCGTGGTTGGGCCCGCACTGGTCGCAGTGCTGGTTGTGCTTGCAGTAGGGGTAGCGGACTGCGCGGCCGAAGAGGCCGAAGCAGTCGCAGAGGTGGCGGCACTAGATGAGCTAGCGGAGCTGGACGAGCCAGAAGAGCTGGACGAGCCGATCTCCGTAGTAATAGGGCCCTCCTCCACGTAGACGCCGGACCAGAACCAGTCTTCCGCGGCATCGTCGGACTCGCTGCCCGGCAGACGCAGCTGGCCGACGTGCCAGTCCGCGGAGTTGGAGGAGGTCGAGGCACTCACCGGTGCGACAACCTGAGTCAAGGGTTCGGAACCGTTGGATGCCCACAGGCCAACCTTCTGGGCGTCGAAGTCAATGTCGTAGGCGAAGTTGTACCATTGACCTGCCTCCAGCTGGACCGACCACTGTGATTTGCCGTCCGCATTCCAGCTCAGGGTGTTGTCGGAAGAGCCAGATGCGCCGTATTTCAGCTCGGTAAAGTGACTTTCGAAGAACGCAATCTGGTGCTCGAACGATGGGTTGGGGGGATTCGTCTCCTTGGTGGAAAGAGAGAAGTGATAATACAAGTGGCCCGAGCCAAGATCAGCCTTAGTCTGCGGGATAAGCTCGGAGCGCTCCATGGTCTGCCCATTCCAGAAAGAGGTTCCATCCTAAGGCCCAGGGTTAGGTGCAGTGCACAAATGTATCACAATCCGGATCAACGCACAATAGTGATCCGCAGTCCCTGGGCGTCGGCAGCCGCCGGGTTCTTGAATTCGGAGGAAACGCCTAAATACTCGGACGTTTTGCCAGAGCCGTGGATGTACCATTGCCATGCACCGACCTGGTTCGACCAGGACCCTAGCACTGTCAGTCACGGTCTTGTTGAACGATGAGAGGTTCGTGTACATACATTTGTCAATCTCGTCGACGGTGAGGGAAGCATCGGAGATCCCGCTCCACAGCACGGATCCAGCCAGCGTGGAAGCAGGAAGAGCGAGAAGAGTAATGAGTGACTGCATCATGAAAAGCGAGAAGATAGAAATGAATGTATAGAGCTTGTGAATGCGACCGGCACAGTTGGCGAGCAGTTGGGATTGCGGGCTACAGCATCTTTAAAGGCACCATCGGAGGGAGTGGGTCCTGTCAATATTAGGATGAAACAAGGGAGGTGGAAGCTTGTTCCACATTGATTATCCCGTTGGCTCTTCTTGGGAGGCTTGATCCCATAGCCTCTGCAGTCTAGCGCCGGAGATTAAGCACGAGGTTCTTGCAATCTAGAGGTGAAACAACAGCAGCTGGTGGTTGTCTTACCATGTATGGCGTGGGCGTCAACCCTTGATCCATTCGAACTAGTTTCCTGGTTTTACTGGTGGAAGAACCGGATGTCCAGTTCTCAATCACTATGCCTACCCGATTACTCAGATATTCGGTCGGTTTATCTGAAACCTGCATTCCGCAGTCTCGAACCGATCAGTCTTTCCGCCAGTGAAGAACCCTAAAGTGAGGTCGAGAATAATTTGGGGGACGGTATGGCGCTGGATCACACGGTCCTACCGTTTTCTTTCTCGTTCTCGCTTCTTCATTGTACTGATTTTTCTTCTCTCTCGCCTCGCTACTTTGAGACTGGATTTGGACTCTTGATCGCCACAATCCCCGTCGTCAGAATGTTCAGAACACCAATCGCTCCTCCCAGTGGGCGGACAAGCTGAATGATACAATGGATATCGGAGGCCATGACCAAGTCCCAGTCGCCATATTGCGGCAAAGACGCCGCGCGGATGCTCAGATATAGGGACAGGATGGTGTCGTTTCTCACAGCACCTTAGTCGACAATCGAGGTGCACGCGTCCAACACCGCGATTCTTGCCCCGAGATTTGACCCTGTTGCTCCCTCTCTCACTGTCTCGCTTGTTCAATGCTTGGTGTGGCATATCCAGCTGGTACTCGCGATGAGAAGCTAAACGCAGTACGAGACGTGCTAACGACGTGTCCACATCTGACGCCTTGCGACGCGATTTTCCGTATGGCAAATGATCCGCAGTTCTTGGCACGTTTTCGAATTTTCGAATTTTTGCGTGCGACAAATCAAAAAAACCAAATTACGCGCCGCTAATGCATGGTAACTGCGCCGCAACAAGGACCTGCAGCCATTGAAGGGAATTGAGGAGCACCAGGACTTGCGGGAGAAGGAAATAAATGTCCTCCTGGAGCACGCTTCCCCGCTTCCTGTTTTTCTTCTTCCTCTATTCCATGTTTCTCAATGCATTCCTTGTACAGGCCAGTTGACCTTCGCCACCATGTCGCCGTCGCCCCAAGACCAGGCAATGCAACAACTGCAGTCGCAGCAATCCAAATTACTAGACCGAATCGACGAGCTCCGCGCTCTGGGGATTGGCGGCCTGGTCGAACTGCCGCAATTGATTGTCTGTGGCAACCAATCGAGTGGGAAGAGTTCGGTGCTCGAGGCGATCTCACGGGTCCGGTTCCCAGCCAAGAGTAGTTGCTGTACGCGATTCGCGACGGAAGTGATTCTTCGTCGTAGCACGCAGCCCAAAATTCATGTGTCCATTGAACCGGGGGCATCGAGGACCAACGAAGCCGAACGCCAGAAACTGCGCAACTTCGCGCCACAGGGGTTTCCCAGCTGCGAGGATCTGCCGAGGGTCATTGAACAAGCGACAGAATGTATGGGCATCCGCGATGAAGACACCGTCAACTCCGGGTTTAGCGATGACGTGTTGAAGGTCGCCATCTCAGGCCCTGATCAGCCGGAGTTGACTCTGGTCGACCTGCCGGGGCTATACACCTCAACGAGTCGTGCGCAGGGGGCAAGGGGAATCGAGATCGTCCGAGGCTTGACGGAGAAGTACATGAAGAACACGCGCACTATCATCCTGGCGGTGATCAGTGCGAAAACCGATTATCATCTACAGGAGGTACTCAACATGGCAGAGCGATTTGACAGCGAGCGCGAGCGAACGCTGGGTGTTATCACGCAGCCGGACATTCTCGAAGCCGGATCGGAGGAGGAAAACAACTACCTGCAGTTCATGCGGAATGAGAAGATCCACTTGCGACTCGGATGGCATGCGCTGCGGAACCGGTCCTTTGAAACACGCGAAATGCCCGACGACGCGCGAGACGAGATGGAAAGAAGCTTCTTCGAGCAGGGCCGGTGGGCGTCCCTGTCGCGTGACTCCGTGGGCGTCGAGAGTCTCCGGCGCCGGCTCAGCAGCGTTTTACTACAGCACATTCGGCGCAATCTGTCAGGTCTGATCACGGATATCCAGGATCGGATAGTCGACCGCCAGCAGAGGTTGGCCAGGCTGGGACCTGCACGGTCGACCCTGCAGCAGCAACGAGGCTTTCTTCTCGCCATCAGCAGCAGCTTCGAACGCATCACCAGTCAAGCCCTGAATGGGATGTATGCGGATGCGTTCTTCGGCGAATTAAGAGATAAGACGCAGGAGTCTCAGGACTTCCGTCGGCTCCGAGCAGTGATCCGTGAGCTGAATGAATGCTTTGCGGACGCCATGAACACGCGGGGCTCTCGTCGGATGGTCGTGGACGTGTTGATGCAACGCGATCACTTGCCACTGGAGAAGGGCAAAATGTACATGGACGATTGGTCCCCCGAATACATCACGCGTGCGGCGCTGGAGAAAGAAATCGGCGAACAGGCGCGCAAGAATCGCGGGATCGAGCTGCCAGGCAGTGCCAACCAGTGGCTTGTAGGCAGCCTGTTCCGAGATCAGTCCAAACCCTGGGAGGACATCGCTCGCTTACACTTATTGAATACCTGGGAGTCAGTGAAGTACTTTGTCCTGCTTCTCCTCCGGCATCTCACGGATGAATCTACATACACCCTCCTGGTGGGTACGGTTCTTGCCCCCCAGCTGGAGCGTCTGAAGGATGAGTTGTTGAACAAACTTGGGGAGCTTACGGCGTACACGAAGCGCGGACATCCCTTACCGGTGGGAAAGAGCTTTCTGTCGAAAATTCAAGTCGCCCGCACAAACCGTCAGATTGCGGCGCTGAGGAAGGGCCTTGGCCTTGCTCATCCAAGTGCTGCACGAGAGAATAATTCGGAGTCATTCAATGCCGATGATCTAGTGTCGGCTGCTACCAGGATTCAATTGTCCAGCGATCAATTCGCAGTCGCAGAGATCATCGATCAGATGCAGGCATACTACGATGTAAGTACAATGCATGAATGTCCCCCGAGCAAGTCTGACCCGCCCATATCGATAGATGAGTATTGTCACGTTCGTAGACAACATCGCGACCCTTGGCATTGAAAATTGTCTTCTCTGGCCATTGGAACAAATCTTCACCAGTCAAACGGTCAATAACATGGACGACCAGCAGATTCGCGAGCTGGCCGAGGAGGCGCCACATATTCAGCATGACCGACAACGACTGAATCAAGAGCTGAACCAGTTACAGGCCGGTTTGCGCACTTTCAACTTCTTTAATACTGAGAGCCTCTCATTCCAGCGGCCGTCTATCTTTGTGAAGCCGGCCTTGAGACAGCCGTCTCGTTCGCAAGGCCTGGATCCGACTGCTCGATGCAATAAGAGCGAGCCAATGTCCAAAGGTAAAGCTCCGGGACCCATGCCCCATGGTTATCGGTGCTAACCGATTCAACAGGAGACTCGACTCCTATAAAGAGTAGTCCTTCTCAGCCCTTGGCACCGAGCGACAACAGCAATAGACACCCTGCAGCTTCTTCGAGTCCACTATTTGGAGCACCCTCAATTTTTACCAAGAGCAGTTCTTCTCAGCCTATGGCATCAAGCGATAACAGTAACAGGACCACTGCAGCTTCAACGAGTTCACTATTCGGAGCACCCTCAATCTTTACCAAGAGCAGTTCTTCTCAGCCTATGGCATCAAGCGACAACAGTAACAGGACTACTGTAGCTTCTTCAACGAGTTCACTATTCGGAGCATCCTCGGTTTCTACCAAGAGCAGTTCTTCGCAGTCTATAATATCGAGCGACAATAGCGACAGGGACTTTACAGCCTTTTTAACAAGACCACTGTTCGGAGCACCCTCAGTTTCTACCAAGAGCAGCTCTTCTCAGCCTATGGCATCAAGCAACAAGAGCAACAGGACCACTGCACCTGCTTCAACGAGTTCACTATTCGGAACATCCTCAGTTTCTACCAAGAGCAGTCCTTCTCAGCCCATAGTATCAGGCGACAACAGCAACAGGAACACTCCAGCTTCTTCAACGCATAATCCGAGCCCGCTATTTGGAGCATCCTCATCCGTCGGTCCTGGTCCTATGTCCACCGGAGGTTCTGGTACTGGAATTGACTCCAGTGCCACTAATGCCAAGAATGTAAAATCTGCATTTGGGCAACCAAGTGTTCCGACATTTTCCACATTAAAGACTCCCATACCGTCAGACGGATTATTCGGCTCCTCATCTTCTCAAGCAGATGCCGCCAAATCCTCGGGAGGACCAGGACAGGGTTGGTTTGGGAGACCCAGCGTCGCCCAACCTACCGGTGGTTTCAATCTCGGAGGGTCCTGAGATACCCCTGTCAGACATGACCCTAGAAAAGCCCCAGCCACGGAGTGACCGTGCCGGTGAGATCAAGGAAGTCTGTATGCATATAGATGGAGTACGCTTCTAATCCTTGTAATCCTTGGCAAGCACCGTCTTCTTCTCTGAACGAGACCGGAAAGTGAATCGATTTCATCATTGTCATATATGTATGTGCCTACTAGGGCTTTGATAAATATTGTCCCGAGGTTGGTCAGGATCTCCCATCACTCCGTACTTCAGTATTGCGTGGTATGTACGGGCTCCATGCGGATGGCGCGGCTAACCGCTGGCCACGAGGAGCTGCGGATATATATTTAGGTCACGCTGTAGACTATAGAAAATTGGAACCTGGGTCACTAAGAGCGGCATAGGGATGATCGGTATAAACTGGGAGAGTTGTTGATAGGGTACGAGCAAGACGACTGTAGTCTACCTACGCTGTCACAAGAAAGCTGAAAGAATTGATCAAGCACGTAAGAGCAGAAAAACCGAATGTGGAAAAAAAGAAACAAAGAAAAGAAAAACATACAACAGGAGGGATTCGCTGGTGGTCACCCACCCAACTACTAACCTCCCGGCGTGTGGCTTAAGTACGGCTGAGCGGACGGGAAGCCCTGTTTTCCACACCCTGTGGTCGTATGTACTGGCTCTACAGTTGCCGAGACCTATATACACCGGGTCGGCACGCAACAACCGCCCGAAAGATTAAATCCCCCACTGCTGCTTCAGCTGCTGCTTCCACATCTCAAAGTCGACCTCCTCCCCATCCACCAGCATTTTCCCCGCGGGGACGTTCCGAGGTCGCGGGGGAACATAAATAAAATCCTTCACATGTTTCGGATTGCAGATCTTGATCCCCATGGCGCCCTCCGCAAGCAGGTTGACACAAGGTGGACAGAATCCGGTGTCGAGACAGATGGGACACTGATAATAATCATCCAGCGACGGCAGCTCTTTGCGACATGGGCCATCACAGGTCAACCAGTTGGCGTCCTCATCGCCCGCACTGTCATGGTCCAGGGCCCCATGGGGATCGTCCACGTTGTATTTCCCCAGGACTTCGTGATATGCCACGGCGGTCACGTTTTTGACATCGCCCGCGGCCACCAAGGCGTTGAGAAGGTCGAGAAAGCCTAACACGTCGTTCTCAGGATCATCGTCAGACAAAATCGCAAGGCCCCGTTGGATGGATGGCTTGAAGAGAGCCCGAGCTTCCGTGTCTCGCCCGCACAAGCGGTAGTAGATACCTAAGCAAATGGCACGCATACTGGAGACTGTCCACAGCGCAGACTCATCATTGAGCTTCACATGCCTTCCAAGCTTCTCGAGCTTTGCGCCCGCTTCTTCCGCTTGCGGGGTTCCGATTCCGGCCTCGACGGCATCACAGAGAAACTGTTTGGCCAAGGCAACGGAGGCCTTCAGCTTCGCAAAGCCAATCACCGTTTCGTCCTTCGACGATGCATACGTGTTCATGATCCGCTCCCAACGCTTGACGGCCTTGGCCTGATCATGGAGGAACTCGCTGTAGATGCGAGCCAGGGACATGTCGAGCTGCGCGGCGGTGACCGTCTTCGACGCCTTCCGAGCTGCGCGGGCGGCAGTCCGCCATGCCTCCACCATGAAGCCGAGGTGATCGGTAGCCAATGCCGCATCGGCAGCGAGCACGAAGTAACGCGTGTCTTCTTCCGGATTGTCCCACAGCGACTGGGTCAACCTGGAAATGTCTTCGTCCGGAACCGGTGTGTCGGCCAACTGCTGGAGCAGGTCGATGGTGGCTGCATGGTCGTGATTGGCACCGTAATGCTCCAGAAGCACATTGATACACGTGTCGCAGTAGGGTGTTAGCGACTGGGCCCGCTTATATGCCTCAAACCGCTTTTCCAAATCCCCGAGCTGCTGATAGCAGTTGCCCAGCCGTTCGAGACTGGTGTGAATACTGGCTTTGAGTTCCGAATTCTCTGGATCGGATTCAATTTGTACGGATAAGATCTGCACAATGTCCTCATCCAGGTCGATGGCCTTCTGCCATTCCTGCTTCATGGAATAGACGATCGCCATACCCGCTTTGCTCAGCCACATGTCCGGGTCGAGCTCAACGGCTTTCGAGAAGTACTCCAACGCCTGGTCGAAATACGTCAATTGCCGCAAAACCATGGCGCATCGGCGATACCATAGGGCATTCTTTTCCAAATCGCCAAACCCAGCAGCTTCAATGATCTCCTCCGGCGTCGGGTCAAACCTTTCGAGGAAGTTAACCTCCTTGCCCTTCAGGAGACTCTGGTAGCTCCACGCGACAGCAGCCACCGGAGCAGCCAGCCACCTGTCGTCTGCGACCCATTTCTTCGTGCATAACATGACAACCGGCTGGAAGGTCGTGATGGGATCCGCCTGGGTCAAGGAGATGAACGCCTGTTCCTCGGGCGTCAATGACGCCAACACTTCCTCATCTTCCCACCACTGTCGGATGGCTCGCGTATTCGCCTCCGTGGATACCCAGCCCCGATAGCCAATCCAGCCAGTGATCGCGTCTTCGGATCGAAGCGCCACCAGCAGCATTTTGGCAATATCGCGTCGATCCTCCAAGGAGCAGTCCGAAGCGGGCGTGGTAAGGAGATGGTGAACCCAATTCTCGGCCGCATGACGCAGCATTTGCTCCGAATCGTCCGCTTTTTTCGCGAACTCCGGATCGGTAAAGATTCGCAAGAAGGTCTTCAGCACATGTGCCTTCGCGTTCAGGTAATTGACACCCACCGGAACATGGCTTTCCTCATCGGACGCCTTACCTTCCGTTGGATCACGGAAGAAATCGCCAATGGATGCGTGGCAGAAAGTGACGGTCGTTGTTTCTTTGTGCGAGTCAAAATCCGTAAAATTCTCGACATCCTCAAAAGCCTCCTCATCAGCATCTCTCTCTTCCCCTTCATCCTCAGATGCATCGAAATCGGTCTGGTTCGTGGACATCGTCTGCAATTCCGCCGTGGTGAGCCCATCCTCGCGGTTCAGGCTGAAGAAGGAGGCAAATTGGCGTCGCAGGGCGCCTTCCGGATAGATCATACCGTCCCCTTCGGGTGACTTCAGCCTGAGTATGGACTCCACCTCGGCCAGCGTTAAGGGCTGCCTCGAACAGGTCACCCATAGCAGGATCTCATTGAGGAACTCCAGCTCCTCTTCATTCGAGCTAGTCGAGAAGCTGAGGAGAACATGGCGGAGCATTTCTTTGAGGCCCTTGGGTGCTTGGTCCAAAGCCTTCCGAATACTGGACTCGTTCCGTTTCTTGACAAGCTCTTGCAGCATGAGGTTTACCCAGAGAAACATACCCTCCGCTCTCACCGATAGTTTTTCCACAATCTCCTGTCGTAACTTCGCCGACACTCTCCTCAGAACCACAGACTTCTTGATGCTCGTGTGGATATACTGGTTGATATCTTTCGAGTTCTTCTGCGTCGTGACATGAATTGTTGGGACCTCCACCTCGAGACCTTCCAGCAACTGGTCACTGATGTGAGGTCGACCGATCATAGCCAGCTGCAGGTGTGACTCCTGGGCAGAATCGTACAGGTCTTTGGCTAGACTCAGGAATGTCCTCCGCTCGTCGTCGAGCGCTTCATCCACGCCATCGAACAGTATATACACATTGCTGTCGACGTTGGGGTTTCTCACGAAGTACTCGACAAAGAGCAGTCGCCATGCGCTCTCGAGTGTGCTGATGGCCTCGTAATCGTCAATCGCGGCGAGGTGCTTCAGATACACCGGGTCATTTTTGCTGATTTGCAACGCGAGGTCTCGCAAGGCCTGGTGAAACGACCGCGTGCCCGGATTGTCGTCCTTGAAAAAGAAAAACCCCACCGAAGTCAGCGACGTGTTGTGAACCCCCTGCGGATGCAACTCGAGAAGATGGCTGATCATATTCGCCACAATATATGACTTCCCAGCTCCCGGATTGCCCGATATAAACATCACCGGAATATCCTGGGTCCGCCACTCATTGAAGATCCGTTCATCTCGAACCCAATCCCCAGTGCCCGGGATACGGGCCTTATTGATCTTATCATACCAGTCCTGAGCAGAATCCGTCTTCGATGGCCGCAGGATCTTGTTGACATGTTCCTGCAATGCCTTTTCACGATCCTCACTGTTTTCCTGCTTGTTCTCCTTCACCGAAACCAGCAAGGTGCCCAGCATCTCCTGCACCTCATTCACCCGTATATTCACTTGGTTCACCGTCATGCCAGTTTCGATCACGGTGGTATGGGTCGAGGTGACCGTGGCCGACACCCCGTCTACCACACGACCAGTCCGTTTCGACTCGGTCAGCGTCTCGGCCCCAACTAAATCCGCCTCGACTCGGGTTAATTTGTCCAGCTTACCCATCGCCCCCTGGATAGCATCATTGCTGCCAAGCAGGATATTGCGTGTGAACTTGAGCAACCGACCGCGGCGAATGGCTTTCGTCGACAGGGCAAAAATCTCGACCAGTGTGACGAGAATATCGCTGAGCTTATTGCTCAAATCATCCGAGATGGACTCCCGGCTATACGCTTTGAGCCGGATCGTGAAGTCCTAAGCAGGATTTAGACACCTTTGGTTCGTAATCACTGGCGGATTCCCTAGTCACCTTCAATGTACCCATCAAATCCTGGATCGCATCGTAGGACGCAGACACCCCCTTCGCAGCACCCATCAAGTAGGTGACGGCCCCAAAGACAAGACTACTCGGTGGGAAGACCATGGAGGCACCGCCCGCTGCCAGATCGCCGAACAACTGCACCGGGATCATCGCGGCGTTGAGCACGTCGAAGATGGCGCCCCGCTTCTCGCGAAATTCACGGAAGCTGTTGTTCCTCGCGTCGATTTCTTTGGTGAGATCCTCGACATTCTGAATTTTCACCAGGAATTGCACGTCGAACGGCTCGTCGGTGATCGCCTGGTACTTCTGAATGGCCCGCTCGTAGATGGCGGGGATCTGGTTCTTCGGAACCGTCATTGTTGCTGTGTCTCTAGGGAAACAGATGGTCGCTACCTCCGCTCAGGCATGATCTAGAGAGAACCACGGTGGGAGAAAGGATGACACCGGCTTATGGTGGGATCCCTCGCTTTATAGTGATCACGCAACTTTGGGCCGAAACCTCATCCAGAAACGAATGGACGGTGGGGTCTGGCAGCAGGTGACAGTCTTCAGGGAATCAGGCCCCGATTCCTGTCAGATTCTGGACATCTGATCCCATCCTCTGCGGCTGTCAGCATCGCTTGTACCGATTAGCCCTTGACCCCAAGGCACAACGGACCAATGTACGCTGAAGACCTCTGCGGCGGCTGACGAGAGCGGGGTGCTTTTACGAGGGGCTAAAAAAGAAAGACTCTCTTAGGGCTCGAACAGATCGTCGGGCTGCTGATAACTGATGCGATTGGTGTGGCTGCGGTGGGCCGGCATCTAGCGTGCAGCGACTAACGACCGAGTAGGAAATTCCCCAAGACCACGCTTGCTCGACAGACGAAAACCTAATTAAAGGACTGGCGGCGGACTTGAAAGAGAAAGAGGCTAGAGTCTCGATTGGTGGGTGTTTCTCTCGGATTGAAGGCTTTCGCCGCAGCCCTATACGCCGAGCGTCCCAGTTTCCGATGAAAACAACAAATAAAGACAGTGTACCTCCTTCGTAAATCATGTTGATATTCATAACAATCGAATGTCTCTGTATTTATATACATTAGTTCGATCTTCTCATACTACCCGCTCATGACTGGTTGTGTATTCGCGGTTGGACGTATTCGCACAGCAGTGGTCCTCGGTGGGAGGTCCATATGGGCATAGTTGGTGTCCACCCATAAACAAGCACCCTGTGACTTCCGTGGCGATACTATACAGTGTCAGACTCGCCAAGTCATCTAGTTCCGGTATGTCTTGTGGCAGTATTGCGAACTGTCGTGCTGTTCAGTCCTCCGTGCTGATACATATATTTATTGTCCACCGGGTAGCGGTACCGATGCTAGTAGTCCAGTTGAGACTAGCGATGTGTCGAGAGCCCTAAGGGGTGGCTGAACCCTGCTACAGTTTTACTTTCTTTTGCCTCGCCTTCACAAGATGCCTAGAGATTCTCTAGCCACAGAGCGCAAAATAGCGAAAAGATCTCAACACCAGAGACAAGGGACGGGTGACGTCAGGCTGGAGGGTGTGGAGCAAACCGGTGGAGTCGGGAGAATTCGGAAGCCAATGATATAAACATCTCAGCTTCACATAACCGGTTCTGGGATGCCACACTGCAGGCACGATGTAAACATCAGTCGGACCCGTGGAGACAGTGCTCTGCACAGGAGGATCCGCGACATCATCAACGTCATCGATCGTCGTCGGAATGTCGGCGCGCTGGTCGATTAAGCCCACGGTCATAGGAATACAAAAGCTGGGGAAGGCCCACCGCAATCTACTTTGCTCACACTCGACTCCTTGTCAGCTTCATCCCCGCACATAACCGGATGTATTTTCCAGAGCAAGAAGGAACGCATACGGTCCACGCCGAGAGTAGTCCGCCCTCGGCCAATGGCACCGACAGTGAATTGAACGCGCCCGTGGACATCGCTGACAAGCTCGCCGAAAAGCAAAGCGAGCGCTCGGATGGGAAGCGCGAGTTGAAGGAAGCTGATTGTTATGAGATCCTGGGCTACTCATGGCCGCGATGGAAGAAATGGACCTATCTCGCCGCGGTCGCCTTCGTGCAAGTGTCGATGAACTTCAACACCTCGGTCTATCCCGCAGCCGTCAAGCAGCTCTCCGAGGCATTCAATATTAGCGAGCAACACGCCCGGACGGGCCAAATGGCTTACCTGGTGACCTATTCTATAGGCTGCGAGCTGTGGGCGCCCTGGTCGGAGGAGTTCGGTCGCTGGCCAATCCTCCAGCTCTCCATGTTCCTGATCAATGTCTGGCAGCTCCCAGCAGCTCTTGCTCCCAACTGGGGCTCTCTAGTTGTCGCCCGTGCATTGGTTGGATCTCCTCCCCCCCGCTGGTAAGCAAGCATTCGCGAACCGGATGAACTAACATCACATAGGGTGGTATTTCCACTGCAGGCGGCAGTGTCACTCTCGGCCTCATTGCCGATATCTACGAGCCCGAGACACAGCAGTTCCCTCTTGCCTTTATCGTCTTATCCTCCTGTATTGGTACCAGTATTGGTGGTGTGATTGGTGGGCCAATTGCACGCTGTAAGTAAACACTATCTTCTCTCATACGGCCTTCTTGCTAACAAATGTGGTTGAAATTGATGTAGTCCTTGACTGGCAATGGTTCTTTTGGATTCAGCTCATCTTTGGCGTAGTTACGCAGGCCATCATCTTTTTCATGCCCGAGAGTCGTTCCACCATCATTATGGACCAGGAGGCGAAGCGCCGCCGGAAGTCAGGAGAAGACCCGAACATCTACGGACCCAACGAGCTGAAGGTTCCGCGGGTCTCCCTCAAGGAAGCCGGTAAGATCTGGATGCGACCATTCCATATGCTGTTGCGCGAGCCCATTGTCCTTTGCCTGTCCCTTCTATCTGGTTTCTCCGATGCTCTGATCTTCACTTTCCTCGAAAGCTTCGCCATCGTTTACGAACAGGGATGGGGCTTTGGTACGCTTGGGCAGGCGTGGGCGGTCATCCCCATCAACGCGGCCTACTTCATCGCGTACTTTAGCTACTTTCCCTGGTTCATGCGGGACGAGAAGCTTCGTCTCCGACATGGTGATGCGGCGATTCCACCCGAGCGTCGTCTGAAGTGGCTGCTCTTCCTGGCACCGCTGGAACCCATCGGTTTGTTCGGTTTTGCGTGGACAACCTTCGCCGCAGGCGACTCGCGCAACGTCCACTGGATCGCGTCGATGATCTTCTCCGCGTGTGTCGGGATTGCCAACTACGCAATTTACCTCTCCTCGGTGGATTACATGGTCGCCTCCTATGGTGTCTACTCTGCCTCCGCGACGGGTGGTAATGCGTTCGCTCGTGATCTTCTCGCTGGTATCTCAGCCATGTACGCGACGCCCATGTATAGCAACATTGGCGACGAGTGGCATGTCCAATACGCCAGCACCATTCTGGCCTGTCTTTCCTGTTTGGTCGTCATTCCCATCTATATCTTCTATTGGAAGGGACCGCAAATTCGTGCGAAGAGCAAGTTTGCGGCGACGCTTGCCGCGGACAGAGTGCAGAACAACGGCCGGCGTGTGAGCCAGATCAGTGCTGAGCCCTGATTTAGGGTTGAGCGGATACGAATGCATGTAAAGACGGAACGAAATCGCGCATGTTTGCTTCCTTTTAAAACCTGTATATATGAATTATCATGAAGAATTGAATAACAAATGTCTTATGTACTCTATGATGACACCTAAGAACGTGGTCATTGAAAATGTCAAGCCATACTCGCCCATTTGTGAAATGTGGCGCCAATGTCGACCTTCACTATACGGGATTGTGGTTAGATACATGAAGTTTCAATGTGTATAGCTCTTAATCGGGGATCTACTCGATGAGGTCCTGTCAATAGCATTCGAAGTACTGCATGCGTTCTTATAGATCATTCTTTCGCTGAAAAGTAACCTCGTGTGAATCTATTATCAACGGTATGTAAAACTAGTCCTGGCACCGAACTACAAACGGTATTTCGTGATATACCTGTGGCCATGTTCGGTCATCATGGACACAACGTAGTCCAGGAAATACCCTGGCACTGTTTATTCACGGCGTAACTTATTCACAACCCGTTGTGCCAACATGATCAAACTATTGGCGTTAAGGACATCAAACGTCGTCACTTCAGCCCCCATCTGCGCCTTGATCCAATTGCGCAGTTCGACCATGGAGAGAGAGTCCAGCCCATAGACCGAGAGCGGTTGCCCAGGCTCAATCTGTTGGTTTTCATTATAGCGCAACATCCGCGCCAGCCGAGTGGCGAGGATGCTCAGACACGGTTCGTGCAGTTCATCGGCCGCTGCACCAGCGCGAATCATGGCGTGGAACGATTGGAGTGCGGCCCCGAGCTCGTCGGTCGGCTTTCCTGCGTTGGCCTGGGAGTTGGAGTTCCCGACAAAAAGTCCGCGGAAGCGAGGATCAGATCGCAGCCCAGATTGAGTTGGGTCTTGAGGCACTGCGAGCCCAGTTATGAGCCGGGTTGGGAACTCCGAGAGCCCCGAATTCGGCGGGCAGGTATACTGAAGGAACTGCTGCCGGAGTGAACAGTCCACCATACAATGGAGCACACGTTCAGGGATGCCAGTCAGTTCCTTGGATGCTTCAAGGCGCCGAGTGAGGTCCTCTGATTCAGCCACGACCCCAACATCTTCCACCACACCCAGGTTAATCGTCTGGGCGGCAAGTCCCATGGAGCGTCGATAACCGGCGAAGGAGTCGAGGAAGCTGTTGGCAGCGGCATAGTTTGCTTGGCCTGGGCTTCCCACTACACTCGAGATGCTGGAAAGGAGGAGAAAGAAATCTAGTTCACGGCCGCTTTCGATGGAGACATTGTGCAGGTTCCATGTGCCTTGGACCTTGCCCGTAATGGATTCGTGAAACTCGTTGATCGTCATCAGCTCATAGGGTCGGTCACGCAAGAGCATCACACCCTGTACAACACCCTTGATGGGAACAGGGGCTTGTAGGAAAGCCTGTCGCACGTCGGAGATGCGCGACACATCCCCGCGGCAGTCATATACTTTGCATCCAAGAGAGTCACAATTGGAAATGACCGCTTGCGAGCGAGAATCTGCACATCCGCTACGGGACATCACCACTAAATGGCGGGCGCCTCGCTGGGCCAGGTGCAAGGCTAAGCTACCACACAGGCCTTTGAGACCGCCTACAATGAGATAGGCAGATCCGGCATTGAACGTTATATCCTGGCGTAGAGGGCGTACCGGTGCTGACAGTCCTTCCGTGGTAGCCATCCCGTCGATCACCACCTTCCCAATGTGCTTTCCACTACGCATATAAGAAAAGGCCTCCGTGGCCTGCGTGATCGGGAACGTTGTAATCGGATTGATAGGGTGAACATGACCTTTGATTGCAAGATCAAAGACACGGCGAAGGATACTGATGATAGCGTAAGTATATCAAACCCCAATGCAAATCAAGTGAACATACCTAGGCAATTTCCGTAATAGTCTTGGATGTGAGAGATCAACAGCACGGAAGGAACAGCCCCGGTCGAAAGGCTCCATGGATAGAGTGTTACGTTCCACCATGTCTCTCTTGCCAAGTTCAACCAGAGTTCCACCCGCGGCACATAGTCTCCATGTTGCATCGAGCAAGTCTCCCGTGATCGAGTTGACGATCACATCGATTCCCTTCCCATCGGTGGCCCTCATGATCTCAGCAGCAAACTTGGACGATCTGGATGAGAACATGCGTTCGTACGGGATCTTGTATGTGTCATGTAGGAAGCGACGTTTTGCATCACTACCAACAGTCACGTAGATCTCAGCTCCGACATACTGAGCTAATTGAATACAGGCAATACCGACCCCTCCCGATGCAGAATGAATAAGGACCGACTGTCCGGGTTGCAGGTCTGCCATATCAAACAGGGAGTAGAGCGCCGTGCAGAAGGCGACTGGAATGGTAGCTGCCTCGCTGAAGGACATCGTCTTTGGGATAGCATGTGTGAAATCTAGTGGGACCTGGATACGGTTGGCGAAGGCTCCCTTCTCCATGAAGACGACAGGAGCCCCAACGATAGTTTTGTCCTTAATGTTTGATCCAACCCGACGAATGATGCCCGACCCTTCCAGACCGAGTAGATGCTCATTCTCGGGTACTATGCCCATCGTAACAGCAACGTCTTTGAAATTTAGGCCAGCGGCCTGGATCTCAATTTCAACATGATCGTCGGGGAGGGTGTCGTCCGGCGTTTGGACGAACCGTAGGCCTTCCAGAGTACCGATATCCTCGGCTACTAGACGTGTGATGGCACCATCAGGAGACAATGATGCCTGCACAAATCCCTCCCTCCACGATTTATTTTCATGGTTGAGAGCTTGGTAGGGTACGACCCGATGGATGTGTAGGATACCGTCTTTCTCGACATATTCACTATCGGGCACCAAGCCAGCTTGTCGCACCTCAAGTTGCTCAAGAAGCAGAGGAAGATAAACCAATGCTGCTGACGCATCTTGACTTTGTATATCCAATGTCATTAGTCCTGCCGCGGGATCCTCGGATCGGATTGAGCGGAAAAGCCCAGCAGCTAAGGCACTCCCCGGCTCGGACGAAGAAATTTGGGCGCCTCGAGTCACCCAGAGAAGCTTACAGCCGTTCGTGATAAGGTGACGAAGGCACAGCCACTGTGCCTCATTAATGTGTACGAGGAGGGGCGAGTACAACTCATCCAGAATAAGGACAGGCGCACCGGCTGGGACATTTGCGGTCAGATATTGATGCTTGGTGATTTGCCACCCTGCCTTTGTCAAGCATTGTTCAGCTATAGGGGGAAAGACGGTATTCTCTTCCATAGAGATGACATGTAGCTGCTTTGCTGCTGGAGGGGCGCGGTCTGCAACTACTAGTGGTGTGCATAAATAGGTTGCCCATGGTTCAGATGGAATGGAAAGCACCCTTGCGAATGTCATATTCTCAAGCACGTGGACCAACGAGGAGTCCGAGTGAAGCTTAAGACTCGCCTCTGCGTAATCGGTTGCCAGTATATAGCCATCAAGCGAGAGTAGGTTTTTCACGGCCCCTGCGATGGCTACTGACCGTGGAGGCAACGGCGAGACGGCCTTCAGTATTATCAAGTCAAAGCTTTCCTGATTCCCCACACCCAAGTGGCTACATTCGAGATCCAGAAGCTGAAAGGAGGCATTAGCTTGATCGCGATACTTTGATTCCACGCCAGAAAGATTTGTGGCATCGCGGGCCACATAACGGTATTGGCACTGCAAGTCAGCGCCTGGCTCCAGTGATTCAAGCCACCGGCTACCGGGTTCGCGAGTTCCCAAATCAATCTCAAGCACCTTCAGGGAGGGCCTTTTATGAATCATCAAACGAAGAATGACGGGTGTGAGATTCGCGTGTACTCGTCCAAGTTGCTGGATAGCCTCCTCGTTCAGCGTGGAAATATCTGGCTTCAGAACATCCTGGGTGAGGGTATGCCGATTGACCGGATCAATGCCTAGATCAATCCGATGGCTCGATAACCCGGTCATTCGAACCAGTAGCGCGCCACTCGTTGGATCATATACGGAAGTACTTCCAAGATAACTCTTCTCTGTATCTTCTCTCCCGCGGCCAGAGTAATAGCTGGACGCAACCGCGATGCCCGCGCGTGGTCGATGGGTAGGGTTGATTATGAAATCATCAACCATGGCGGGAATTAGGGTTTCAGCCATTCTGCTGCGGTCTCCAGCGATGGCTGCAGGTACAACGGCTCGGAATACACCATCCAACGCAGCCGGATGCACGGGATACAAAGACTGAGGATCATGGGCTGAAGGAGGGTCGGCTAGTGTGATCAACGAGCGAGCCCGTCGCTGCCCAGTACGCGATTCCACTTTCTCCAACAGGTGGAATGCGGGCCCATAGTGATATCCCAGCTCGGCGCACGCCTTGGTCCACAAGTGGCCGGGAGACGCATGCTCGAATGGCGCAATATCTGCCGCATCAGCCGGGTCCAGGACAGGCTCTTGAAGGCGGATCAATCCAGCTGCATGTTTTGTAATGGCACCCTCCCGGTGAGAGGAGATCGAGAACTCAAACCAGTTCTCATTGCTTCCCGGGAATGGGTTCATTGTAAGATAGATCTCGCTCTCGACGTCTTCATCCAAAACAAGCGCTGCATTAAATCGGACATTCCGCAATTGGTAACCGAGCTCGTTGGAGAGGGGGAATGGACCGCTTGGTGTACGCATACAGCCGGTCTGGTACATTGCCTCGACCGCCATTGCGATGTATCCTGATGCCGGAAATACAACGTCGGTCCCGATTAGGTGATCCTTCAACCACGGGAGAATACTGAGATCCATGGTCTTCTTGAATGTGGGATGGAGCCACGAGGTGCCGAGGACTTTACTCCCCAGCAAGTCATGATGCACAAATGGTCGAAATCTCCAGTCCTTGCTGGCCTGCGTCTCGAACCAGTACGGTGTAGAATGGTCCCAACAGTAGTTCGGCAGGTCTACGATCACCATGGGACGGGTTCCTTTGCTGTCTGCAATGACCCTCTCAAGGTCGATGGGAGCACCCGCGAGAAACAGCTGGCCGGCCACTGCGAGTGTGTTATGAATTGAGTCGGAGCCTCGATTCAATGCTGAAAGATACGGAATCTTGGATGCTGCCCCCTCGAGGCCCCTTTGAATCTGTGTGATAGGTCCTTTGAGCGCACCATGAGGCCCAATTTCCACCAGCAAAGTGGCCGACGACTTGCCACCCAACATAGCACGAGCCGCATCCTCGAAGCGAACAGGAGAGATCATGTTTTTCTTCCAGTATTCAATGCCCGGACGCACCATTTGTTGGGATCCCGTGACTGAGGAAAACATTGTCACGTCGCCTGATAGTGGGGATTGCTGAGCGATTGATGGGAGGTCCCGGTTGAGCAGATGCTCATACATTTCACCAATGGTCTCCATATATGTGGAATGGTAGGCCAGGTCTACTTGGAGCATTCGAGCAAACACTCCACCCTCCGTGAGTCTGGCTTTCACTTGCTCGAGCACCGAGGAAAGCCCAGATAAGGTCACGCTTGCAGGGCTATTGTAACACGCAATCTGAACACCTTCCAACCCATCGAGGTAAGGCGCGACCTGCTCTGCACCCAACCCCACCGCAAGCATCCCAAGAGGTAGAGTGTCGTTGGGCTGCCCCTTCTGAGAAGCCATGCCGCGATGGTATGCGACAACGATCGCTTCAGCATCGCTCAGATAGCCAGCCGCGTACGCAGCCGCAATCTCACCCGAGGAATGACCAAGAACACTGGTCGGCGAGATCCCCCAACTTCGGAAGAGTTCGACCATTGCTATCTGCAATGCAGTGACCAAGGGCTGGCTCAGCTCCGGGTTGCGGATATGATCAGGGCTACATGGCCCGGTCAATTCGTCATATAAGGACCATGTCGGCCTGTTCGGCAGACGCTGCAAGACAGTATCCAGTTTCTCCACACACCTCCTTGCCACAGGAAATGAGGCCAGTAGCTCTAGGCCCATCTGCGGCCATTGTGCTCCTTGACCGGTAAAAACAAACCCTACTTCTACCGCATTGACACTCTTCTTCCCGTAGACCACCTTTGTGGGATCGAGATGTTTGACGTTGTCGGTAATGAGGTAACCTCTGTGGAAATGCTTGCTTCGGCGTACGCCGAGTGTGTAGGCCACATCTTGGGCATTGAGCTGTACGCTTGGGCTGGCGCAATGCTGCGAGAACTCTTCAATATAACGTTTGAGAGAGCTCTGGTTGTTTGCCGAGAAGCATAGAATATATGGTTGCTTCGCAGCCTCTTCCACGACGGCAGAGTCTGGACTAGGAGATGCGTAGGATGTTTTGTGAGCTGGGCAGTAATCCAAATGAACCACTCGGGGCTCTTCCAAGATGGCGTGAGAGTTGCTGCCACCAAATCCAAAGTTGTTCACCCCTACACGTCGAAACGGGACGTCCTCGGGGAACGGGATGACACTTCGACTAACCTTCACCTTCAGCCCGCTGAAGTCGACTGTCTGGTTTTAGCACCCTCTCCCAGAAAGCCTCGCGCATTCCATGTTACTTACTGTTGGGATTCGGCGTTTCGAAAGTCGGATTGCCCGGAATGAGGCCGGTTTCCAAGATCATGATCGCTTTCATCAAGCCGGACAAACCCGCTGCGGTCTCCGAGTGCCCGATATTACTTTTGATCTAAAGCGCCCATTAGTGCCTGTTACGACAAGATGCAACCTCCATACCGATCCAATGTGCAGTGGTCTATCATGCGCCCGGGACCCTGCAAAGACCGAGGAGACGCCCGCCACCTCCACCGGGTCTCCAGCCAATGTGCCCGTTCCATGGCATTCGAGGTACGACGTGAGAGAAAAGTCCGTGATGTTGGCATTCTCATACGCAGTGCGTACCGCGGCGGCCTGGGCATCGGCGCTGGGAGATGCAATACCAGGGGTGCGACCACTATGGTTATTTGCGGTGCCTCGAATGACCGCTCGGATTGGGTCGCCGGCCTGTACGGCATCATCAAGCCGTTTCAAGATCACGGCATTGATTCCTTCGGCCTTGATATATCCGTCTGCCTTGGCGTCGAACGTGTGGCAGCGTCCTGTTGGCGAATGGGTGTTTCTGATCGGCCCAGCTGCACCAAGTCATCAGTCGCTGAATCTGGCACCGTTTCTGTTGTACTTACTGTCACAGCCATATTCGGGGCTATATTGTATCAGCATATCTCTCTCGGAATGTGGTGATGCGAGTATGGCTTACTGGAGGACCAGGTTGGATGCCGCGATGACGGCTCCGTCAATCTCCCCGGTTTGAAGGAATTTGCATGCCATGTCGAGCGCCACCAGGGAGCTGGAGCATGCAGTATCAAGGGACATACTGTCTCCTTATGAGCATTCTTGTACTCGGACAATCGGGTGCACGTCAACAACGTACCTAGGGCCTGTGATGCCCAGGAAGTGACTAACGCGATTGCTCAACATTGTGCCGGAGCCACCAATGCCGGCATTGACTGGTCTCGAGTCTGGATCCCGTGCGAACACATCCCAATAGTCTAGCTGAGTATCAGCATATCGTTGCGATCCGAGAGAAGAGACGATATTTCTATACCTCCAGGGTGGCCTCCGACGAAGCAGCCATACCTTTGGCCCGCTAGCGACTCCAATGGAAGGCCGGCATTCTCCAATGCTTCATAGATAACCTCAAGGATGATCCGTTGTTGAGGGTCCATGGCCGTTGCCTCCTGTGCGGAGATGTTAAAGAATGATGCATCAAACTTCGCTGGGTCGACGGATTCCATGAACATGGCGCCAGGAGAGCGCATTGTTTTCGGTCGATCCGACCCATCATAGAACGCGTCCAGGTTGAATCGTGTCTCTGGGACCTTGGTGTCTGCCACACCTCCGTTGACCAGGAAATCCCATAGCTTCTGAGGGGAATCGCTGTGTCCGGGTAGTCGACATGCCATGCTGACGACTGCGATCGGCTCCTGGATGGATCGAATGGGCCCCCCCGAGAGGGAGGAGTCCGACGTTTGTGGTGTCATCGCCATGATACACGAGGATATGTGATGCGACAGGCAACGCTTGATAGAGAGTTGAGGGACCCTGCGGTGGACAGCTAGATAAACGGGCGAAGTCCCTCAGCGTATCCCACATGGACTGGCTCCATTCGTCATTTTCTTGGCGAATCCCTTAGCTTGCTTGGTTTCCTCCAGGATCTGCATCCTGACATGTGTGAAGAATATTCCGCGCACGAGGATTGGCCATGATACGCATCGCTCGGATGCTGGGTTCCGCGCCTGGTCCTCTATCCAGAAGTCTTAACTTTACACAAGACTCAGCCACCCGATATCAGCCCTGGGGACCAGGCTATCTGGGAGCCCGTTGCAACTACAAGAGGCGAGCAAGATACCCCGCCATCTCTCGCGCGGGGTTCTCGCGCTTATCGTCAACACTTATGCAGGAGACACGTCCTCGGTGATTGATTCCCGAAAGGATGATCTTTCTCGTATTGGCTCTCCACTCCTCATGCTGCAGAGTGGAGATTGTCTCTGGACCTCCGCATTTGCCCGACCCATTCCTCCCTCGTCGCATCTGATTGCCACTGCTCCGATCCGAGTGATGGTTCTCTCGGTCCATGGGCTGGGTGCTAGGCCTACGCAGCAAGCCGCCCGAACAGGAGCTCAACACACGTCGATCCCGCCGAGACCCTTCCAATACGCTGACATAGAGAGGCAGTACGATAAGTAGATATCAATAATGGTCATGCTTGTACTATGGCTTGTAGCTGCCGGCAATATTCATCTGGCTATAAAGATTCTCTTTGTCCACATCGTCGTCCACCAACTGTCGGAACAGGCCGTGTCGGGACCGCATCAAGTCCTGGGGAGATCCGAATTCCACTGCCTTTCCTTCATGGAGCACAAGCACGCGATCAAAGTCGGCGATAGTTTGCAAACGGTGTGCGATTACAATCAGTGTCGGGTTCATTTCTCCGATCTGCGAGCGAATAGAGCGTTGGATCAACTGATCTGTGCCGTGATCCATGGCAGAGGTGGCTTCGTCCATCACTAGCACCGCTGGGTCGGACAGCATTGCCCTCGCAAGGCAGAGCAGCTGGCGTTCACCACAAGATAGGTTAGAGCCTCCTTCGGACACGGGGGTGTGAAGTGCCTCCGGACGGTCCCAGGAGACACGCTGAAGCGCCTGAATGAGCCAGCGATCGGAATATTGGTCAAACGGGTCCAGGTTGGATCGGACGGTGCCGGTGAACAGAATGGGATTCTGTGGGATCATCGCGAGTCTTCGGCGCAGATGCTGCAACTTCACCGTGCTTATATCGATCCCATCAATCAAAATGGCCCCCTCGCGTGCCTCGAGGCACCGGAGGAGTGCCAGGGCCAGCGAGGATTTCCCTGCTCCGGTCCGTCCAACGACTCCAAGGCGTTGTCCGGGTTCCACGGTAAACGTAATATTGTGAAGCACTGGCGACAGCTCGGGCGAGTAGGCTACGGTCAGACTTCTGACAGACAACCTCCCCTGCGTCGGCCACCCGTCAGGAGCATCTTCGCCTCCACTATTCTCGGTGGGCACCTCCGTATACTCCATCGCTCGCTCCACGGCACTGAAATCCATCTCTGCGGTCGCATACGTCCGACTTAACATGACCAGCGCATGGCACAGATGGTTGGTAAAAACCAGGGCGAAGCCGGCGAAAGAGCCCGTGATTGAATCGCTTGTAACCACGAAGAAAAGAGTGCATAAGGAGAAGAGCGTGCCCAACACATTGATGCGACACGTCAGCCATCGGTTCAGCAGATATAAATACCAGGACGTCTTTGCCTGTTGGTCAATCTTGGCATGCATGACGGTCGTATAGTCTTCCCGCCGGCAAAATGCATGGATTGTGCTGAGCCCTTGTGAGGACATGTCAAAATGCTCATATACCGTCCCCCTGGTGGTTGCCTCGAGCTGTTTAATTTCACAGACCGCAACGACGTATCGCTTAGTATACCAGATCACTGCGCAAAGAAGCATCGCAGCGATGATTGTCAGCGTCGGACACACCAATACCGCACCCATGACCACACCCACACAGTCCATGGCAGCACTGAACAAGCCGATGAGATCAAACCCCAGTCGTGAGTCAATGAGATAAAAGTCTGAAGCGAACAGGTTAACCAGGGTTCCTCTCGGGACCGACTCTAGCCACTGAAGCTGTGCTCCTAGAATGGCATGCAGCGTTTGGTGGAAGAGCCTCGTGGCGGCGTGGAGTGACACATCAAACACGAAGTAAGATCGCAATGTTCCCACGATACATGCGGCACATGCAATAATGATATAGCCAAGCGTGTAAGATCCCATTCTGCGAGGGTCTGGCACGGTCGTAGATCCGCTTTCGGTCCACAGGCGTACCCAGGAGTACTAAGTTCACAGTATTAGTTAATGGAGTATAAATCACAACAGGATCAATAGCAGAGGAGTAGAAGTGTATACCAAGGCAAGGAGAAGACCATTATAGGTAATATAGCACCCTGCTACGACAGCCCACGGCCTCCACCCACCGCTGGTCTGAATGTAGTGTTTTAATATGTCCCGTTGAACGAGGTTCTGTGGTGGACGGCCATCCTGCATATAAGCAGCCCTTGTGCGCTCCCCGGAAGCTGATGGGGTATTTGAATGTGGCACGGGTATCGGGTGGGACGTATGTATCTCATGGCCATGTTCATTATCTGGTGGATCTCTCTTCTCCTCGAGGCTGTCATCCAGTAAATGAGATGGTGTTCCTGCGAATGTAACAGTCTCATTATCGAGAGATACAATGTACTTGGCCTTCAGGGCACAGAGCTGAACGTGGTGCGTCACCAAGATTCGCGTTCGACCTGCAGCGAGTTTCCCCGTCAAGGCATGGAGCAAAATATGCCGCGCGGTGTGAATATCCACCGCACTGAAAATATCATCCAGAAGCAGGATGCCCGCTCGAGAGTACAAGGCTCGAGCAAGTGCAACACGCGTTTTTTGTCCTCCACTGAGCTTACAGCCGTCTGGGCCGATATCAGTCAGATCGCCACGCTCCAGATGCTCTAGATCCTTGGTCAACGCGCAAGCATACAGCACCGATTTATACCTCTCTGGCGCGAGAGGCAGGCCGAAGAGAATATTTTCCCGTATTGTGGCAGCTTCGTTCCACGGAAATTGGGGCACAAATGCTACAGCATGGTCGATTACCCACGTCTCGCGTGCAGTGGCGGTCTCTCCGTATATCTCATCGTATGACGCTGGTACCGGACATCGCAAGGTCCCAGACTGTATGCGGCATTCACCCAGAATCGTCCGTAGCAACAGGCTCTTCCCCACTCCCGTGGCGCCCGTCACGATACTTAACTCGTTTGGTGGGAAGCTGGCCGTTACATCGTGCAAGGTTCCTGAGGGCTGAGCTTGTTGGGAGCTGTCATAGCATATAGTGGCGTTGTGAAATTCTATCCGTTCTCCCGGAACCATGGTTGACGGGAGGTACTCCGTTGCCAGAAACCTGCCGATCCTCCTTAAGCTGATCCTGGCACCAACAATGCCAGACCAAAGGTCCGGAATGAGCCCCAGGATGAACTGAATGTATCCCAACAGGGACAGCGCAGGAAACGCCACCGAGGGGGTCAGGCTGCCATGTATCCACGTGTATATCCCTATCGCGGTTGCCGAGACTAGAACCGGTCCTACAAGATGGCAAGCCAAATTCATCAAGTACCAGTGGAAGGCTGTGCGGTGCTCCTGCTGTCCTCGATCCAGAAGCTGGTTGATTTTACCCTCCCATTTCTGTTCCAGTGCCGCGATCTTGACCTGTCGGATACATTGGAGGGCCTCTGTCAGTGCAGCCATTTTGCTATCCCGAAGACCGGTCAAGCTGTGCTCTGCTGCACCGTACCTCTGCAAAAACGTCCGGTGCAACGGCAGAATGAAGAGCAGGGTGGACAATCCCCCCACTAAGCTTTGCCATCCCAACAAATGTGCCAGCATGGTGCTGGCGACCATGAGCTTCATTGCCTGTAGGACGTTGGAGTAGAGAAATCCTGCCACGCCGGCAATGCGTTGTGTGTCCATGGAGATCAGGTTTGTGACGCTTTGCTCGTTAAGACCCTCTTCAGCCCGTGGACGATGACTGATGACTTTGTTGTAGAGAATCGCCGTCACTTGCTGCGTCATGGGAACCGTGATCTTATTCATCGCCAGCCACAAGAGCCAGTTCTCGAGCCACGCGGAGAAGCCAATCGTGAGGCCACAAACCAATGCCCACCATACCAACGACGCAGTCTCTGACTGCCTCGCGGACTGTTCTTCCAGCAATTGCAGCATCATCCACAAGGCGAACTGCGGCGTAAACGCGACCACGGCCAGCGGGATAGAGAGAATAATTTGATTGCGTAGACACTTGCCGTGCGAACGGAGCAATAGCCTCAGCAAGGATTGTTCATGACTACGACGTAATGCATCTGTGGAGGCGGCCTGAGTAAATTCTTCCATCAGAACCTTTGCTCGTGTCCGATCATCCAGCTCCGGCAGGTCCTCCACAGTAACTCGACGTCGGGTCTCAGCTAGTGCGACCAACTCGCTGACCCAGGAGAAAGAAAGACGCCCCAGAACAGAAGATGAACCTTCTCCATCAATTGCCTTTCCATCCCGGAATATCCGGGAGCGTCGTGGCAACGACAGACTGATCAAGACCGATATCCCCACGATACATTGGTTGATCTGCACCATGACAAGCAGAGCCTTCGTGGGTTTTTCTAATTCCTCCCCCGTTTGCCGCTCCACCACGGAGAGCAATGCTACTACGACGCAGCTGAGGCATCCTCGTAATCCAATCGAATATCTCTCACGGTGGACTGACTCAGTCACAAGCGTGGTGTAATGCATCAGCATGGCCGTCTGATAGCTGTCAGTATATGCCACTACGAACATCTTTCTTGACTCACCCAAGCCAGACACTGTAGCCAGCGTTCCAGTATGAACCCGTTGTGCGCTGGAAAAACAACGCGCAGGAAGGCGATAAACCAACCACACGCCATGCATATCAGCAGATACCAGATTCGCTTGGTCGGTGGGATCTTGGGTCTTCCATCCTTCTCCGTGGGTGCGTGGCCGCCATAACGTGTGCCGCTCACCAGCGTGAAGGCACCTGCTGCGACCTGTCGCAGAGCAGGAAAGCTCAATTGAAGCACTAGTCCTGCACCAATAATATGCACAAACACGGATAATTCTTTGAGACCAATCATCGTGATATGTCCTGTCCGTCACGTCGTTCAGCCAGCGGCTGCGCGGGCAATCTTGGTTTCCCTGGCTAAGGCCGTGTCCACCTTCCGCGGCCAAGGGATACGAGAGTCCTCTTGGCAATGACAACGGGGTCGACCCGGAGGAACTTGGATCTGACAGTGACTGACAGCACTGAGACCGGAAAAGACAGCTCAAAAATCACAACTACGACGAGTGAAGAATGACGGTGGGGAATGAGAGTGCGAGCGGATATATCGTCGTGGTGGAGTTATACTCGCCCAGTCAAATTCCCAGAAGGCCGCCTGTCGGGGTATTACGGCACTGAATCTCCTCACGCAGTCGGCCTTACGAGTTGCCAATTTAGTTCGTAAGGTGCATCTGTCTGGTTGGCACGATGCGCTGAAACAGTCTCCACCGTCAGCACCAGATCGATAACCTCGGTATCTGCAACATTCGGAAGAATGGTTGTTGCGTCTGGCATGGCATGCCGCAGTTGGGCGGACGTACAAGATATATATATATTGACCCGGAAGTAGAAGCCCTAAGGTACTGCACAACCCATCTACACGCTGTTCTCTGTCCACGTTGGGATAGTTGAAGGAGTTGAAAGAGGAATAGATGGCACGAGTCGAGCCCGTGGGCTATAATCGGTGACATGGCCAATGCTCCCCGATTGTCCTCCACCATTAGTAGGACGAGAACGATAATATTCTACCATACTCTACCATACTCCGTACAAATGTCGCTACTCCGTGCCTCGCCCCTTCTTCGAACGAGCACGGGGAACACATCTTCGAACGAGAATTGATCATTCAGACCGTAAACTACTATACTCTCTGGTAGGGACACTAGCTACCCAACATCCTAGAAGATCTCTGGCCGGTACACCCGCAACACATCGTGCAGCTGGATGACAAAAGTGATCCACATCAAGGCAGATCCAGCGGCATCTCCACCGGCCGCATTCCACTTGGTATTGTTGCACCACTGGCCCATGCGGTTGCGGAAGGCCACGGTGCGATCGTAGTCGGAGGCGCTGGTCGAGTACTGGATCTCTTTCCACTTTCTCCAGTGTTCTCCCTCATAATACCCCCCATGGCCGTAGTTTAACTGGAAGCCGTATCGGGTGTTGAGATCGCCAATGATCCGTTGCCACTCCTTCCAGTCCACATCGCCGGCCAACTGGCCCAGCGCACGGATGATCTGGTGTTTCAACTCCCGTAAATCGTCGTCATCCAACTTGTTTAAAAAGTCCAGCCGGATCAGCCCGGCATACCCCACGAGAGTGCCTTTCTTGATCTCCTCCAGATCCTGCCGATGCAATTCTCGCTGCTTCTTCAACTGGTCTTCTAAGGTCCCGATATCGTCGACGCGGTCTTGGACTATGGTCTGAAGCACCCGGTTCTTCTGCTCCAACTCCTCGACCTTCTCGCGTAGATCCCTTACCACCGGGTCTTCCGGGAGCTGGTCTTGCACGGGACGTTCGTCCTCCCCTTGTGCGCTTACCGTGTCGGCTGAGAAGTGTTCCCTCAAAGCCCGGAGAGAAGGGGTGAAGAAGTATTCACCACCTCTGGCATCCACCCAGGGAAGCCCAAGGTCGACCTTAACCGTCTTCGTCGCATCGGTTCCATTGTACAAACTGATGTGATCTTCGGGATGATCCTCACGGAGTCTCTGGCGAATAAACGGGTCCATCCCCGGACCGTCCACATGGGCCTTGTCCTTGTGCTCCGGGAATTTGGCGTTACTGCCCCAACCTGTATGGACGAGTTAGCATCTTTGCGGGGGATGCGAGAGGAGGCAGTGGATGTGGTCAAACCTACGTGTGACGAGGAAGTTGAACCCATCCCGAATGAGACTCTGGTAGCACGTAAAGTAGATGCCACGGTGTTCAATGGTCTTCTTCAGGCGCTTTTCTTCCTCCGTCAGTTCCGGGCCAAAGGTGATACCGCGACGAAGGATGACACTAGCGTCCTCCATTTGTCCGAGATCAAAAGCCTCGTTGCCACCAGGCTTTGGAAGTGTGGCATATCGTGGATCGTCCCCATCGTCTTCGGTGCCGTGGTCTTTCTTCTTATCGGCTCTCGGGCGCATCTTGCGGACGTGCGCCGCAAACGGACAACCCTTGATGCTCTTCTTGGGTCTAAAGTCAAATGTGTTGTCAAACGCTAACTTGGGATCGTCCTGGTCGACGGCTTTGGCGACGGGCGCTCCTGTCTCCTGCATTAGCTGTCGTCCCGACGGATGGGATATGATCTCACGATCATAGACGCACCGCTCTTCCATCGACCCATCATATGAGCACCCAGCTTCTCGGGACCATTCTCTCCGGCGTAGTTGGTCCCTGGAATTTCCTTGGCCTTCTGTTCGAGGAAAGTCTCAAATTCAGGCACCTTTTGGTCGAGCTGCCGGAACACCAGGTAACTACCCTCCTTCGCCCATTTGGGGTTTCTTCTCCGGTCTGGATCGCCCTCATGCCCGAGGAAGATGTAGCTAGGATCCGTCAGTAACCATTGCATGACCGACAAATCACCAGCCTGACATACCCAGGAGGACAGGCCTGAGGTTCCCCCTCGGCCGGGGGTTCATCCAAGCCTTCAATCTTGGGCTGGGAGATGTGATCCTCGTAACCGAAGCTAGAGCACCAAGGTTAACACTCTTCCCGGTTGCATGAATGGGACAGAAACGAAGGGAAGCCATACTGCTCTTTGCCACGGTTCGCCCCCGGACGAACATTACCGTCCCTTCGGAAAGCGACCTTCATACTGACCTCGTCCGGCTCACCCACATGGAAGGCCCCTTCCAGATCCGCAATCTTGCGCCGCAGGGCTTTCGCGCTCTGGGCCGCGACAATGAACACACCATCCACTCGCCACTTCCAACGGTCGAGACCGGTCTTGGTTTCATTCCCGGGAGGAGCCCTGAAATCAGGGTCCATCGTGGCTGGGTTATCAGCAAACTCGTAGACCAGGTCGTCGAACATGCCCTTCTCAAACAGACCCTCGTTGAGCCGATCTCGGCAATACTCATCGGGATCATCCTCGAGGGCCATCGCATAATTCACCTCGACGTCCGGATGTTCCACCTGGGAAGATCGCCCCGATGTTAGCGCACGTACGGCTCTGGGCCTCAGGGGATTATGGAGAGGGACCAACCTTGAGCAATCCCATATTCGTGAATGCAATGTTAATCGCCGTAAAGGGCAGCCGTTCCTGTTCGGGAACAGCACGGCGCGAATACGCACAGGCTTCTTCAAACTCGCCAATGTTCTTCAAGTAGTTCTCGCATTCCGTCCCGGTCGTGATTAGCCCTCGGTCCAGGACGCCTCGTAGGTGTTGTCGGAACCGTTCCTTGTTGGTAATCCGGAAGAAGAGGTAGGATTCATTGTTTTTGGGGAGGCGAGGCCAAATGCTGCCTTGGATATTGTCGGTATCGACCGCTCGCCTCTGCTTGTTGATCGTCATGTTGATCTCGGATTGTGAAGGACAGCTGAAGTCAACGGGGTCTGCGAAGGCCTCCGAATGCCTGGGGGGAGGAAGACCTTTTTAAGTCTGCTCTCCGACAAAACGAAGACCACGCCGTTCACTACCAATGAGATTCACAGCTTTTCGGATTTCAGCCTAAGATACGCCATGAGAGGGCAGAATGCATCATCAGGGTCAGCTCAGCTCAGCCCCTCTCTCCCCCTCTCTGAGGTCCTCACCACCGCTCCATTGCAAATGACCACCACGACCATGGAGTAGATCATCGGCCAAAGCGATAGGTAATCAATGCACCGTCATTTGTGGACCTTCCACCCAGATAGGGGGTTGGCGTTTCCGGTTCATTGGGTGTCTCATCTGTTGTCTGCGCGGCAGGTTGATCCACTCTGGCTTCCTGCTGAGACGATAAGGTCCAATCCAGGGCGAAGCGAAGATTCTTCCGCCGATCGAGCTGCTCCCGACGTCTCGATCACACTAATCACGTTGCAGACATTAGTACTCGTCCGGGCCATCCTGGGTGGGATCGGCATCCTCGACTGCGGCATTTCTTCAGCTGAACTGTGGGGGCAGTGGAGACGCGTCGACGATCCAGAGGTCCTCCGGACACCGTTCTCAGACCCGGCCATGGGCCCTGCTCGGTTGTTATCTGGAAATCTCACCTCCTTGCATACCACCACCAGTAGGGACCATACATCTCAATGGCGACAACGAGGGTTCCAACAGAAACAGAGCGAGGTTACATGGAATGGAACCCTAACCAAGGGACCGATCCGCCCGCACGGTGGGGCGGAGGAGATCCACTTGAGTCGTCGATAGTGTGCACCAGCTGCCCACTCTGCCCACTGCCCAGCAGTCATAGCTCCATATCCAATGTGAAATAGAACCATGATCGGCGGTGCTGATCGGATGCGCTCAACCATCACAAAACCACCGCCGCGGAAGCAGGTTTGCCGACTGACGTAGGATCCCAAGCATCCGCACCAATGCGACTGTGTGTGCTTTCCAACCTCACGGTGCGCCCCAGTGGTTCTGCTTTCGGCATGAAGATCCGTAGCGAGGCCAGTGGATCACGTACCCATTCCATGAAACACGGGCCCCAATGTGTTCATCGTCACATTCTCAGACTCCAAGTCAGGGATGTGTGTGGTGGTGCGGCTGAAGATCAACGCTGCAGAAGCTGCCACGAAAGATACCAGACGATGTGCCCACGTCCAACAGGGAAGGATTCCCGGTGCCAACCAGCCATGACGAGCTGAAAGAACAGTCGATTGCCTTGCCAATTGCAGCCCGGACCCACAGGCGATCCCTAGGCGACCTGGTATTTTGTGGCGAGCTGCGTCCCCACTGGCACGGCAGCCACGGATATTCAGGATCGCGGTTCGTGGTGAACCTTCCTATCCGGCTTGTTATTTATATCTCCTGGTGTGTTCTTCCTTCGTCGTATTCTTCACGACCAGTCTCACCGGACTTTCTGCAAGAATGAAGTGGCAGTGGGCATCGGGGCTCCTCGTGGGCGCCGCTGCTGTGGACGCCTTCAAACCAGCCGAATTTTCCTATGAATCCTCGGCCGCCGAGTGTATCGAGATTGCCAAATCGGTGACGGGCGGAATTAAGTACCAGTCTCCCCCGGCGGATTCAAAGCTCATCGCCAAATCGAACCCGGAGAACCCAGAGGAAAACTGGGCGGTCAAATGCTCCAGTCAGCATAAAGGCTATGCCTGCGATTATGCCATCGATGATCGCGACGACCGATACTGGCGGAGCAACCCCAGTCCCGGAGAGACTTCGGAGATCGTCGTCGATCTCCGCAAAGAGCACTATGTCTCCGGTCTAACCATGTTGCCTCACTTGGAGAAGACGAGTCGCGAGGGCCAGATTGGCGAACACCGCATCTATCTCTCTCAGGACAATCAGACGTGGGTCCAAGTCGCATACGGGACCTGGGGATCCAACAAGAGTCCCAAGATGTCCGCCTTTAACCCTAAACGGGCGCGATATGTCAAGCTGGTCTCGGATACCGCAGCCCTGCCCAGTAAGGCGCAGGAGGCGCACGGGCAGATCTCGATCGTCAACCTGAGCGTTTACGCATACGACGGGGAGACCTACCCGGAAGACAATCCCAGCAAGGGTGTCTGGGGGCCCACGATCGATCTCCCGATCGTGCCTGTCTCCTCCGCGGTCGAGCAACACGGCGACCTCATCATGTGGTCGGCCTGGGCAGACGACCAGTTCTTCGCCTCGCCCGGTGGTAAGACGCTGACCAGCACCATGAACCGTGACGGCGTGATCACCCAGAGCACCGTCTCCGAAACCCACCACGACATGTTCTGCCCCGGCACCTCCATGGATATCGACGGCAACATCGTCGTCAGCGGTGGTGCCGACTCCGGTCGCACCAGTATCTACAATGGCACCGCATGGGTGACCGGCCCGAGCATGGCGATTCCCCGCGGATATCAGTCGTCGACCACCCTCTCCGACGGTCGCATCTTTGTGATCGGAGGGTCTTGGAGTGGTGGCGACAAGATTGCCAAGAACGGCGAGGTCTACTATCCCTTGCCTGATGGCAAGGCCCGGTGGGAGGTACGCCCGGGGGCTGAGGTGGAACCGATGATGACTGACGACCGGAAGGGCCAATGGCGGGCGGATAACCACGCCTGGCTCTTTGGCTGGAAGAAGGCGAGTGTCTTCCAGGCCGGTCCGAGTAAGGAGATGCATTGGTACGATGTCGACGACGAAAACACCGACCGCAGAGGCCGGCGGAGCGTCAGAGGTTCCGTGCACAGCGCAGGACTCCGTGGACGAGACCGCGACGCCATGTCGGGCAGTGCGGTCATGTACGATGCGACTCAGGGCAAAATCGTCACCTTTGGTGGGCAACGTCATTACGATGGCTCGTTGGGTTCCAAGAACGCCCATCTCATCACACTCGGCGAGCCCTATCAACGTCCCGTCGTGAAGGTAGCAGGTAAAGGCCCCAACGGTCGAGGTGAGGGCGGAATGCATCACCCGCGTGTGTTCCACACCTCGGTGGTGCTTCCGGATGGCACGGTCTTCATTGCTGGTGGCCAGACCTGGGGCCAGCCCTTCCACGAAGGAAACATCACCTACACGCCCGAACTCTACGACCCGAAGACGGACACGTTCGTTGAGCTGGGCCGCAACAACATCAAGCGCGTGTACCACAGTATTTCGATGCTGCTGCCCGACGCTACCGTACTCAATGGTGGTGGCGGTCTCTGTGGTAACTGCTCTGCCAACCACTACGACGCCGAGATCTTCAGACCCCCCTACCTCTTCGCGGCCGACGGCACGCCAGCTGTGCGCCCGGAGATCACCAGAATGATGAACGGGAACGTGCTGACCGTGGGCGGGCAGGTCGCCTTCGAGACCGACTCGGAAATCGAGTCGGCATCCTTAGTCCGGGTGGGAACCACGACGCATACCGTCAACACCGATCAGCGTCGGATTCCCCTCAAGACCACGGATGCCGGTGGAAACAAGTACACCGCTGACTTGCCCGCGGAAGCCGGTGTCATCCTTCCTGGGTGGTACATGTTGTTCGCCTTGAATGGTGAGGGCACTCCCAGTGTGGCTCAGATGGTCAAGGTGAAGCTGTCCGCCACTCCGAACTGGCCGAGTAACAAACCCAGCTGGGAACAGGCAGAGGAACTTGAATCTGGGCCTAGCGAGGATGCCCCTGATTGCGACCATGAGGAGGAAATCAAGGGAATAATTTCCAGTCTGCTTGCCTCGTCCAGCAAGTTCTGGAATACCTGGAAGCCTGCTCTGATCACCCAGGCGTAATTGTCTATAGTGTCTTGGGTTGTCGGTGATATATCCACCATACAATCTGTAGTATATCAATAAATGTATCATGATTGTCTTTCCATCTTGCGTAACCTACCTATATGTCTCAGATCTGTATTACCATACCGCCCAAGTCTGTAGATGTGGCGAACATGCCATAGTGGGAATACTTTACATGTTACTGATTCGATATGGAATCCGCACCGCTCCTGACATATAAACCACCCAGTCCTTCGTACACACACTGGAGACGGCACACTGCTACCCCCACGGCATCAATCTGGATGATTTGCATGGGCACTGTCTCCAAGATAAATATTCCTCGCTATCATCTCATTCAATCGTTCGCTCTGCATCTGGCTTGTTTTCCTAGGATACCGTCTCTAATCACCACAAGATGTACTAGCGGTTGCGCTCTCTCTCTGAGTTTAGCACGTCGAGGTCACAGATTTCAAAGTGGTTCACAAGTATCGCGCGGCGCGGTAGAACCGTGCTATTCCTGGTAATGATATTTCTGCAGAAGAGTATAAGCTGTTCTACAACCTACAGTCATCTCCCATCTTCAACGGGAGGTTGGGGTCGTGCAGTGGGCGTGTAATTTCCGACCCTGGAGCCAAATACGAACCAATATTATTAGGGTTTCGAGGGAATGTGTCACCTCAACGCCATCCGTGCAGCTACAGGCACGGGGGTTCAAGTTCATTCCTCACATTCCTTTCTCAGTTCCTCCAGCCAGGCTCACATCGGACTTTCCTGCACTACGATCAGGCTCGGTCATTGGTCTTCACATCCTCTGAGTTGGAGACTATTACTATACAGGAGCCCGTTCAGAGGGCAGTTCAGTCAGAGAAGGTGTGCTCAGGAATGCCAAAGGTGCTAATAGTCCAGGTCTTGCCGCCATCGCTGGTGGTCATGTCTCCTCCAGTGACACCCTCCCCCTTGCCCAGAGTGTTGATGTAGTTGGCATCGGCAACGTCAAGAATGATCTTGGTGTCGGTCCAGGCTAATGTATCCGTTAGTCTCCTCAGCTCTACCTGGGAATGATTTTTCACTTACAGTGAGCGCCCACAGTGCCGCAGTTGTTCTCGGCGCACTCAACGGAGCTGCCCCAGCCCTGAGCCTGTCCATCACTCGTGGAGAGAGTCGAGACCGTCTTGCCGTTGATCTGGAGTGTCTGTGTGTAGTTGCCACTGGCATCGTCGAATTTGTCTGCACACGATTAGTGTTACGCACATAGGGTGTAAGAGAGGGTGCCATGTTTCCTTACAGTGCATCGTCACCTTGTCCCCCTCATTGCCATTTGCTTGGCCCTCACCATACAGTGGCATCTGGGTGGTGTCTGCTCAGGGCGTTAGCCGGCATCAGCACCACCGGGATTCTGCGAATACGCACCGCTGGTCTTCATGAGAGTGTAGGCATACATGGTCCAGTCACTCTGCTGCCAGTTGTCGGCAATGGACTGGATCAAGTCGCCGTTCGAGGTGCCCATGCCCACCCAAAGGGAGGTGATGGCGTCGGTAGACCCTCCACTGGGTCCCTTTGGCAGGACAAGGGTCGAAGTAGCTTCGCGGATAAAAGAGTTGGATGCGACAGGGCCCGTGCTCAGCGCGGGACCCATGGCGGCGTTCACCGACGTGATGCCGACAGTGGCAAGAGCCGCCAGAACCTGGTTGCGAGAATACATGGCAGTGGCAGTGTGTTCGAGGGTGTGCTGGTAGGAAGTTCAGCCCGAGTTGCTGGGAAAACGAAGGACGACCAACCGGACAGGGACAGACCTCTTTATACGCCGGACGTCGACATTCCCGATTCTTGTCTGATTCTGCGACAGCGCATCCCCTTAATAACCATGCTTGAGCGACATTGTTTTACATTCTCCACCAGTTGGGGACTGGACCGCGGAGACGTTTCCGGTAGAAGACTTCGGACAACATGGATCTTCGGCATAATTCCAGCAGGCGGCAGTTGGCACCCGCAGCCTAAGCCTGGGATTTAATCTATTCGCGGTGGACCAGTGCCGCAGCCTCCTACGGACCTTCCTCCGTACTGACCCACACGCTTTCGACATCCTATCGTGTCTCTCGACCGCGTCGTCGGATTATCCTCGAATCAGAATCTCCTCGCAGTCTGGAAGACAGGGGGGGTTTAGCGCGGCCTGTTTTGAACTCCAGAGTCCAGCCGTAGGATGAGCAGTACCGAATATTAACCGAGCCATTCTTCAGCACTGCGTTCCGTTCCCTGTGGAGCACACGTCTCTTAGCACAGGGCTCGCCAATGAACTTGATACAGAGGGTCCAGTTGCACCGAGCGGAGCATTCTCTGGTGCTTGTCTGTACCACAGTTGCTGTGACAGCCTGTGCCGTCGTGAAATTAGAGCTTATGCAAATTCCCAGAAGCACAGACCTGGCAGCTTCGCGGGTTGTGTTGTCCGAGAAGTCCAGTGGAACCGCAGTCAGCCTGTGTCTCCAAAGGGATGCATGCATGACAGAACGCCAGCGACGTCGGTATCCTCTCAGACCGAGGTCTTCCATGGCGATGTGATGATTTATGTGATACAGTCGATGATATATGAGTAGATTAGGAATGCCAAAACCCAGTCCTGCGTACCGCCAAAAGAATACACGTCCGAACAACTCGTGGTCCAACTACGGTGAAGCAATCTATCGCGACACGTCCAATGCTCACGGGCAATAGTTCGATATCTCTACTCCTACAGTGCATCTGGGCTGGAATGACCTACGAGTAGGCGAAGCTCCAAGGCAGCCTTCACAATTCTCGGGAGCCTCAAAAGCAACCGTTTGTAATGCGTGTCCGGGAATCCTTCTGGGAATTTACTCGTGCGTAACTCCCAGATATGTTCCAGGGTTACCATGGCGCGCATTCTTGCTCTGAGGAAGCCAATAGCAGCAGTGCAAGGCAAATGGTCTCCTCATGGCTGCTTGTCATGATGCGCAGAGCGTGGTGTGTCCGGTGGGATTGGAGGGCGCCCATGATGTTCAATCAGGGGATGTTGGGGCCGGTGCGAATGCCGGGGGTCAATAAATCGAGACAATCAACATGCCCCTGGAGAGCAATTCCCAACTGCCGTCATGCGACAGAGAGCACTGGACTACGGGGCGCGGGAACTCAGGAGCGCCCCCTTGCGGGTCATCGAGGCCATCGAGGAGCAGCATGCTTGCGGGTTCGCACCATCGCCGTGCGACCGGGTAGCCCGGGTCCAAGGATCACCACCTTTACCCTGAGCAGTCATGATGACTTGTCCCCAGCGCGGCGAAGAAGAACATTCCAACTGTTTGCTCGGCGGCATCATCTCGTCGTTTCCCGCGTTGTGTCTATTTGTCCCATTCGTGGCTCGTGTGTGTGAATGGTGGACTGGAAGCGCTGGCGCACGAATGGGGTGGGGCTCGTAGACTGGAAGTCGCGGGAACTCTGGAGTTCGCAGAGCGCGAAGTGTGTAGCAGAGGGAGGGATTATGGAAATGCGATCAGTCGGGAATTCGATGGGTGAGACGTTTCCAATCGCAACCATGAATCCGCAACGGACGAACAAGACAAGAGACCACGTGACACATCACGTGTTGCTTAGCTCAACCAAATGTCCACCCTGCCAGAACGAGGCGAACATACAACATGGCAACCATCCTGGCACCCGCTATGTTCTGCCGTGCTCGTCCTTTGATACAGTGGGGCTATCATGATGTGAAGCTCCTTTAGAGTCATGGATACACCATGGACCATCTAGTGAAGGGACGCCCGGTTGCCAGACCTTCGGTGTTTGCTCGGCATGACAAGCCGAGAAATGGCCGACGAATTGTAGACGATCCAACACGCTGGATTAGGTTTTTGCAGGATCAAATCATGAATTGAGCGCATGGTAAGTCTGAGATCTGCATTGTCATCATAACCTTAAGTTGCGAACATGATCGAGGCTGCCGTGTACAGCACATCCTGCGTGGTGCAGGACCCGGGGTACGCGGTAGACGGGAGAACATAGGAATGGATCAGGAAGTTAACGACAAGATTCTAGTCTCCTATCCCGTTGATAGCCTCTAACTGGCTAGGATCGCAGTTCATGCTTCCGGGAAATCCTCGTTGAGCTGCAACGGCAATCCTCAACATGCCCTCAACGTCACCCAGTGAGTGACTCACTGCTTGGTTCTCCCGGGGGGATGCGTCAATCAGGGGAGCTATGCCGAGAATCTGGGGAGCCAGCGCCAGGACTAGACTACAATTCTGACGATTGCTCTCCATGTGTTATGTGAGCACACTGATGGGCGCTCCCTGAGCTCCAAGCTCGACTCGAAATCTAGGCCTAGTTGCCCAGTCCATGGCTTATAAATACCTGGGCATCCCGCATCCTGGACTTTCAAATAAGACAAAAGGACATCACTGGGCTTCAACTTGGCGATTATTCTGAACGCATACCATTTCCACCTTACGTATCCCCTGTGCCCTTTCTCACCAGCCAACCATGACGTCTTTGTTTTTAAATATCACTTGCCCCTACAGAACCCGTCTGGTTGCTGGCAGTTCGGCACAATTGATTGGGAAGCATAATCGAACACGGGCCTCCCCCTGGACAGTAAGCCTGTCTGGGAGAAGATCCCAGAGTACACAGTCTCCCCTCGTTACCAAGTCATCATGGACGCACCCTGTGTAAGTCTAAACCCGTTCGTTGCATACCATCAATTCCACTAGCAAGTTCAATATAAGTTCGAGAGCGGCACCCCTTCTTACACTGCATGCAGATACACGACGTCTCAACTCCAATCTATTCAGACGGCTCATCGCAACGCCGAAGACTGGTCGGATAAAATGGCTCTGGGAACGGTCCGCTTTCTACGATGGGGCATGGACTTGGTCACAGGGTATCGTCATTCACATCGACGCGACGTACACTCCTCTCGCTTCCGAATGACCGAACAAAAATGGATTACAAGATTCATTTTCCTAGAAAGCGTTGCGGGAGTTCCTGGGATGGTAGCTGCTATGCTACGACACCTAAAGAGCCTGAGGAGGATGAGGCGGGATTATGGATGGTAAGTTGCGGCGAGCCCTGATACGAATCGATTTGTAGCATCACTCCAGGATTGATACCTAACATCTCCGCTGCAACTGCATAGGATTGAGACACTCCTAGAAGAGGCCTATAATGAAAGGATGCACCTTTTAACCTTCCTCAAACTATCCCAACCAGGCCCTGCCATGTACTTCATGGTCCTAGCAGCACAGACCGTCTTCTTTACGGGGTTTTCTCTCGCCTACCTGATTTCTCCCCGGATATGCCACCGATTTGTCGGGTACCTGGAGGAGGAAGCCGTGATCACATATACCAACGCAATCCAGGAGCTTGACAGGGGAAACCTACCCCTTTGGAGCAACATGGAGGCTCCTGCAATGGCAGTCAAGTACTGGCAGATGCCCGAGGGCCAACGATCTATCCGTTCTCTGTTGTTGTATGTACGTGCTGACGAGGCGAACCACCGGGATGTCAATCACACGCTTGGGAGTTTAAACCAGGATAGGGATCCGAATCCGTTCTCGGCTAAGTTCAAGAACGCGATCAAGGAGGCCAGCCAGCCATTGTCCCCCATGAAGGAGTATCGTTGAGGATTGGTTTGGAGTTCAGCGTCCCGTGCATATGTTCCTAAAGTTTATTGGTATTAATTATAGAAATAGAGAAATAGAAAGATGCCACTTCCGCAGGTTGAAATGTTTTACGTTTTGTCAGTACCAGACAAAAGCCAATTAGAGTGGTAAAACGTCTACAGCAAACGCACACTGAGGGTGCGTATCCGCGCTCGTGATAGAAGAATACGTTTATGATATAGAGCCCGGCCTAGGTGAGCATGCTATCGCATAGCAGGCGAGTAATTGCTCTATGATTCTCTCCACCCACGGGTTCGCTATCCCACAAAATTTACTTTCAAGTCCCATGCCCTAAAGACCCTACAGAGTGGTCTCAGATGCTTATTACTGAGTGAGAACGGGGCCACAGAGATGGCCAATCCGAAGGACTAATGCGAATCCAGCAGTCCTGCTGCTAGACACCAAGAGGTAGGTGTCCAGGATCAAGGGGTCCACCTCCAATTGGGGTCTTTCCATCCTCCTACCAGAGTCTGGGTCGCAACATCACCGGCTGTCAATCGTACACCCTGTTCCTTGTCTCTTCTTCGATTATCCAGCCGGAACCATGTCCCTAGCCCTATCACCACACACGCACCCACCAAGAGAAAGACACAATTCACAATTAACGCAGGCATGTACCTCGGTGCGGTATCCGGCTTAAATGAAAGACTTGACGGAATGCCCGCACAATTCGCGGAGCCCACCAAGAACCCCACCGTCGCTGCTCGCTGGCTCTCATCGGTGACATTGTTGGTATGCCAGCTATGGAAGATACTACTTGGCACGAAAGCACCGGCCGCAAGAAGGAAGCACGCGAAATAGGCAACCCCTTTATTGGTATCTGCATCAACAGTAGCGAGAATGATATATCCAGCCAGCGTGATGACCAGTGCGGCCGCCAGGTGGAAAGAACGCTCTCGAAAATGATCCGAGGACTTGGCAATGACCCACAGAACAACGGTCCCGACGCAGTACGGAGCCACCGTATATAAATTGGTTTTCACGGCGGAGTAGCTTGGAGAGCCACCATCTGCGGGAGGAAATTGCTGACCGAGCTTTGGGCGACCCCGAAGCAAAAGCAGCTAACGGCCCAGACGAGGACCCGCCAGTCTAACAGGGCAGCCAGGGCTTCAGTAATGGACAGCTGATCTGTCGTTCGGACGGACCCGTCTTGCAGCAGGCGCATCTGTGCCACCTGGGATTCGGCTTCGTTGAACCAGTGGCACTTGGAGCCGCTGAGGGGGAGCCACCAGGCAGCGAATGTGGCGATGATCATGGTTGCACCCCCTTCGATCAGGAACAGGTACTTCCAGCCGGGGAGGTGTTGTTCGATCTGGAAGACACCAAAGGCAACGAGGCCGGAGAATGCACCTATCGTTCATACAAAGAAATGGCCGTTAGTTGGAAGGTTGTAGTGTTTTGCGTAGCGCGGGATCTAAAGCTCACCTGCAATCGTAACCATGCCGTAAAATATCGAGAGTCGGAAGGCGATTTCGTTTCTTTTGTAAAACTGTGTGAGGTAGAAGATCACCCCAGCTGAGTATTTCATTAGCCATGTCTCTGTCACTCACTGGCCATTCGATACATACCGAAGAAGCCCGCTTCGAAAATGCCCATGAAGAGTCGACACACGAGTATGCCAGCAAAGTTGAACGCTGCGCATTGAAGAAGTGTAACACTGCCCCTATGGAATTGTCAAAATGGCCATACTAATAGCATCCTGAGTGATAAAGGCCGCCGCCTACCAGCCGAGCATCATTATAGGAAGCATGGTTTTACCGCTGAACCTCTTCAGCAGCAGATTGGAGGGCAGATCAAACAGGGAGAAGGTAACATTGAAAATGGCAAGGATAATACTGTATTGGTTGCCAACCAGCTTGAGGTCTTCGTCAATGCCATCAGTCTTCGCGTTCCCCAGATTACTCCGATCGAGGGAGTTGAAGAAGTACATTAACGAAAGGACGGGAAGAAGTCTAAATTTGGGAGTCAATGATGGCTGCACTGGTCACATAGGTCAGGTCCCTGTTTTACTTGAAGTCCAACTTTCGAAGCACGGATCTCTCGATGGACGGGTCGACTCTGACAGATTCTCCCGGCACAGTGCCCGACTCTTTGGCGGTGGCGTTAGAAACTACGAGCTCTAATTCTTCCTTCTTCAAGGTCTGGGGCTCCATAACTGTGGACGGGCAAGTGACTTCTAAGATCAATGGGGATGTGTGCAGGCAATGGACGGGAGCTGGAAGCATAGGGCCGCATAGACTCTTATATGCCCAGCTTCAACACCCGTAGCTCTACAGTACCGACCACACTATCACTCCAAGCCAGACAGACATTTGCTAACAGTGTATGCACCCATGAGGAGCAGCCGTCAGTCGATCTGCTTTGTGGTGACGCGGAAGATAGGCAGGCTTTTGAGCCGGACGTCATACTGAGGTGCCTTGTCCTATCATATCGTACACGATCAAGGTTCACCATATCATCTTATCTAGTCTGCGGACGGCATGAGACACTAATCTGGGGTCGTTGTTGCTGTCCAGCCAGCGGCATAGATACGATTAGGGCCAGATTCGACCGAGATGGCAATTCCTGGTCGGTTGCACCCGCCCGCGGATGGGATGCGATATCAATTTCCCCGCACGCCATTATCACTTCACTTGACAACATCTCCCACCAGGATCAGCCCGCCGACACGTATCATTCGATCATTGAGCAAACCAGGAAGGTCCAGTCGACGTCGGGGTATCGGTGTTGTCTCCGAGCAAGCCATACCTGAGCTGCTGGGTCCGTGACCTGGAATTCCGGTGTTCGAACCCAGGCCAATGAGGAGATTGACAACGGTCTTTCTGAAGATTGTACCAACTGAGGTAGAGATATAACGCCTTTCTAGGTAAGACGCCTGAATAAAAACGCGATGGAACCTTCCGACAACCGGCATCTTGTCACGTAACGCGGGGCTGGTCCATTTCGAAAAAGCAGCCACTGAACAACCACAGTCGTCTGCCGAGCGGCTTGCTTCCCCCGACACGTTCAAGATACGACCGTTCTGGCTTATGACGCAGTAGCTGAGTTCAGATGGTCGCAAGGCAGGCTGATCGGAAGTAAAAGCGAGTTTTAGGTACCCCCCATAATCTTAGGTGGGGTTGCATCCTGATATACACATAGAGCTCCAACGGGATGGTCCACCTCTAATATAAGATTGGAGTACGGCTGACTCTAAGCAGTTGATTTCATTTCGCCTGAATCACGCTGTTTGATATCTCTTTCAGACCCCCCTGGGTTTCTACAATGGCATATCACATACCTCTAAAGGACAAACAGTCACCGATTGTGATTGTGGGTGCAGGAATCTTTGGCCTCAGCAGTGCCATCCATCTAGCCAAGAGAGGATTCACAGATATCACGGTCTTTGACCGACAGCCATACCATAAGACACACTACGACTTCGACAAAGGCTGTGATGCGGCCTCTGCAGGTAAATATACCGGCCACACACAGGATTCATGCAGCAATTTCTGACGGAAAATGCAGATTGTAACAAGATCATCCGTGCTGCGTACGGTGACGAGGTGTGGTACCAGAATTTGACCCTCAAGGCGATCGAGGTTTGGGAATCATGGAACCGGTCTCTCGCAGAAGGAACGATATTGCCGCCCGGCATGACAAGCAAAGATCGGATCTATGTCAACTGTGGCAATTATCATTTCGGGGACGAAACTAATGGTCTCAACCACTTCGAGAAGCGGTCGGTGGACAGCATTACGAAAGCTGGTCAAGGCCATACACAGTACCTGCTGTATTCTGGTCCAAAGGAGGTGGCACGCGCCAGGGCGAATGGGTTTAGCTACGCGGTGGATCCATTCCGTCTCTCCAAAGATGGAGATCATCAGGGCTATCTGGATATGATCGGTGGATTTGTTTATGCTGACAAAGCTTGCACCTATGCCCTCCATCTAGCCAAGGGGTTGGGTGTGAAACTGGTCCTGGATAGGCAGGCGGGCAGCTTTGAAGGCTTCCTAGAAGATCCGTCAGGTAAGGTGGTTGGCATCAAGACGGCCGACGGCAAACCGCACAAGGCCGCGGCGACGATTGTTGCGTGTGGAGGCTGGACACCCAGTCTGGTCCCCGAGATCGATGGCCTCTGCGAGACCACGGCCGGATCCATCGCCATGATCCAGATCCCGGAAGGATCTCCCCTGCGGGAACGTTTCTCACCGGGCCAGTTTCCCGTGTTCCAGTGGAATACGCGGGCCGGGGAAAATGGCAATCTATACGGATTTCCGCTGGATAGCCGCGGCGTGATGAAGATCGGGTACAGAGGGACCAAGTATACGAATCCACAACAGGCCCAGTCGGGTCAAGTGCGCAGTGTACCCATCACCAAGTGGACCTCGCCGTTCATTACCGGGTTGCCGGAGAAGTCCGTCCATGTCGTTCAGAGCTTTCTGGACAAGTATCTTCCCGAGTTGAAGCAGAGTGGGATCGGAATCTCGCAAACCAGACTGTGCTGGTACACGGACTCGTTTGATAACAATTGGGTGATTGATAGCATCCCAGGCAAGGAAGGGGTCATTGTGGCTACCGGTGGCAGTGGTCACGCTTTCAAGTTCCTACCTTTACTGGGTGAGTTCGTCGCCGACAAGGTGATGGGGATCGAGTCAGACATGCTGCGCAGATTTCAGTGGCGGAAACTACCGCATGGGGAAACCCCTCGTAATCAGCTCATGAAGGGTTTCAATGATGCAAATGCTCTCCACCGAGTGCGGATGGTGCCGGACCACAGCGGCCAGTATGGCTCCAAACTCTAGGACGGACTTGACGACTAGTTCATAGGAGCGAGTGGCTCAGCCGGAGAAAGAAGCTGTCAGGATGTGCAATATTGCACCATCGTAGATATTGTCAATTCATCCCTTATAGTCCCATATTCTCTCACAGGTCGACAGACGTCTTGGGAATGCTCTGATCTGGTTTGATGATTCTTATTAGGGTTATTCCTTTCTTTAAAGAATGAACTGGACTGCGGACGTATATGGTAGACCAAAGTTATGATCCTAACCATGGGCCGAAGATGGTTTATATATCCAACCTGGCTATTGAGGCAGGGATCAGCCCTTCTACACCACGTAGATACTGAAGGATATCAAAGCCTTACCACAGTAGCAGTAATCACAGCATTAGCCCCCAACAATCCGCCTCTTGATTCCTTTGCCCAGTGTGTAATCTCTAGCGAGGCATACATATACACCAATAGGATAGAGAGAGATATATTTTTCCATTCTCTACCGTCGCCCACATTCATCCTTGCTTGTAAAGGTGGTTTCCTTTCTCCGCTCGTCGGACGCAGAATTAAGAGTTGACGAGTTCATATAGTACGATAGAGTCCCTACTAGTTGTATTGGTTGACACCGGCCAGGCGTGCATATCCAGAGTGAAACTCGGTGCTGGGCGATGAAAGTGGAGATTTCCGGATATTGGCGGCCCCTCGGCAAAATTTTTCCCTTTACCCCTTTTTCCTCCCCGAATTTTACTTCTTGGCCTCAGGGTTTCGATTTCACAAAAAGAGGTGTACTCGGTAGGAAAGGATCCCGCCGAAATTGCCCCTGGAGGGTCGTGCTACGAATTAAGTTGACCAGGTTGATAACCTGGATCGTGTCGTTGCCACTCAGGGGCAGGCGCTCTTTTGCGTTCGGGGAAGAAAATACCAAGACAAAATGAATGACTGCTCACGCCACTGGCACACGAAGAAAGCCAAGAATGCCCATTGGATCGAGTCTATCATCCCATTTCAATACGTACCAGAGTGTAGCCTCTTCGTAGAATGACCAGTGGCGGATCTCCGGGAGGTCAAACTCTTGACCCTAATGAAGCCCCATCACAGGATCTGGACGAGGGTCTCGTGGAATCGTGCAGACGAAGTAGTCTGTATCAGAGCAAACAAGCATTCTGACTCTGTGGTCATAATGATGGTGTTCTCGAGATCCGAGGGAAGGCCAACCTTGACGTCAGAAACCGTTTGCTTTCACGATCTCAAGGCGATGCAGCCATCCATTGGACAAGAAGCCAGATGCAGTGGGACATAATGTCAGAGGCACAGCGCTACAGAGCAACCGGCTCGACCGGCGCGTTGGCTACGGTGAATGACCCCTCTGATTGACCGAGTAGAGATCCAGAGCCTTGTCAAAACGGCTCCACTTCTGGCGGAAAATCTCCACCACCTCGTTGATGAAAGCTTGTTGAAGTACTCGGCGAGCGCTATTCATTTCCTATCATGGAGTAGCTCCTTGATTCAATTTTCGGGAGATTTCTCTGCGCTCATCGACAAAAAAAATCCTCGTGCTGTCCTTATCTATCTTCCTTGCAGGCCCACCAACCAGGCCAGGACTCACTTCTGCTCGCGCGTTATCTTCTGCCCGTTATTGTGGTGCTGTCGTCGAGATTCGACTAGTGTTAGCGACACATCACCTCGCCGAGTTCCAGTGAAATGTGCGATCATGGACGACAGTAGCCCCAGACGCCCCCGAGCTAGGGTGAGTTCCTTGATAAGGGATTGGGCCAAACCATCTCACAGTGCTCACGGCTTCTTGCTAACGAACGCCGAATCGCGGTTGCTATAGTCCGAAGCGACCAGCCAGAGTAGACCAGAATTGAACAGGGAGACGTCGCCGGGCTCACCGAGACGCGGCGTGAGTGATACTGCCAACTATGGCTCTCCCACCCGTCGTACTTCAGGCGTGGACACCACCCGAGATGGTGGTGAATCTGACGGGATGCGACGCCGCAGTACTGTCCGCTCGGCGCGGACAGGCAGTTTGGCCCAGCGAACGACTCTAGCGGAGCGCACGCAGGGGCAATTCACCATGGGGGGCCCAGAGGACGGTCCTCAGCTGCGGCAGGCTCATGAACCCTTCGTCCAACCGGGCTATTCAGATCTCAACCCCTCTTATGAACAGCCCGCCAATACGAAGCCCGTCTGGTCGCTCGCAAAGCCCTTGCCGCGTGTCGTGCGGGCCGGCATGGTGCCCACCAAGGAGGAGCTGCTCGATGCGCGGTTGCAGCCAGAGCGTCCGGCTGAAAACTCCCAGAAGCTGGGACTCGATGTGGATCCGAATGACCTGGAGCAAGGCCAAATTCCCAAGATGGCAGACCCCCGGAAAATGGCCGCACAGGTCGAGGATGCCCGGCTCCAGCGGGAAAATAACTTTGTCAATAAAGTTCTCACGGGAGATGTTGGTCCATCGCGCGTATCCCGGACGTCCTCTACTCGCCGCCGCCGCCCGTCAGTCCGGATTGATGCTCCGAGCGATCAGCTTTCCACCGTGCCAGAAGGGCCGAGCGTGGTCCCCAGCGCAACATCCGTTCCAGCTGGGGGAGGCGTACTTCATGGTAGTGATGAACACTGGAGCCTGTGCCAGAGCAACCGGAGGCGGACCCTGCCGTGGTGGATGCCCTGCCCGACCTTTCGGCGCTACATGAATCCACACTCCCGGACGATCTGCATCCGCTCGTGCAGGAGCTGGTGGAAGACGAAGTACACAACAATCATACGACCTGGTCCGTTGTTCGCACTCACCATCGGGAGGCGCTCGCGGAATCCCTGGCGGTATGGGTTCAGCTGACCATTGGCTTCTGTGCCGATATTTCTGTCACCGTGCTGATGCCGGGAATCCGAATACAACGGCGTGGGCGTGGGGCTTTGCTACAATGATGGCGATCTATATCTCCGGTGGTGTCTCCGGTGCCCATCTCAACCCCAGTGTCACGATTATGTTATGGTTTTATCGGGGCTTCCCCAAACGTAAGATGCCGGAGTATTTTCTCGCGCAGTTCGTGGGTGCCTTTGTTGCTGCCCTGACTGCCTACGGTGTATACTACCAGTCCATTCACCAATACCTCCTTACCCACCAGACGTGGGGATTGTGACCAGCTTTGTGACTGGCCAGCGTCAAGCTTGGATTGATCCAGCAACCGCTTTCTTTACGGAGTTTCTCGGGACGGCCCTCACAGCCACGACGATCCTGGCCTTGGGTGACGACCAGAATGCACCACCCGGGGCGGGCATGAACTCGCTGATCATTGGGCTCATGGTGTTTGTGCTGTCGAATACCTTCTCCTACCAGACCGGGGCTGCATTCAACCCTAGTCGAGACTTTGGGCCGCGCCTTGCCCTTCTCGCTCTCGGATACGGGTCCGAGCTTTTCACAAACCCTTACTGGTTTTACGGGCCATGGGCTGGTTCTCTATGCGGTGCTCTGATCGGAGCATTTCTGTATGATTTCATGATCTTCACCGGTGGGGAGTCGCCCGTGAACTACCCTTGGGAGCGCACGCAGCGCTCGCTGCGAAAGAGTCGCATAAAATGGAAACGCCGGTTACGCATTGACCGTCGACGACGTGGTATCCCTGACAAAGTGGTTGCTTAATGTTGGGAATTGGAAGGCCTATCAAGTCGTTGAGGCGAGCGTGGTGACATTATTGGCATGACTGCACGGAATCCTCCTTTCATTTTCCCCCGCCTGCAACGATGGGTCTCCCTCGAATGCAGGCTGTGTCGCGCTGGTCGTTATTTGTTCCTGTATATACATCATAGAGATTGATATAGAAGTCGAATGAAAACTTACTGTTCCTACGACGCGTTCGATTGTCAACCTGGGCCGGGTAGCCCAATCGGGAAACCCGGGTCACATGGGTTCAGCTGACAGCACGTGGGGGCGTGGAAGCCCGCGATCGCCATTCGAGCAGCGTCGTCGGATTGACGACCTCCACCATTCCACAGCCATCCAATGCGCGTCCCTGGACGCGTACCCACGTCTAGAACCTCTTCTCGCGTGTTGACTGCCTCGGCTTTCGGGAAGCTCCAGACGACCCCATTCATAATGCCGCCTAAGGCACACGCCATAACAGAACCATCAGATCTTCCAATTCACCCCTTTAGATCAGCCACTGACTTTGAACAATTCCTCGAACGGGAGCATGCCAAATCTCCAGGGATCTACGTGAAACTGGCCAAAAAATCTTCAGGCATTCCATCTGTGTCTCGCGACCAAGCTGTGGAGACAGCGTTATGTTTCGGATGGATCGATGGTCGGGCACACGCCTACGATGAGGACTGGTGGCTGGTACGATATACCCCACGACGTGCGAAGAGCATCTGGTCCAAGAAAAATGTGACGACCGTAGAGTCGTTGCTCAACGCCGGTCGTATGCGGCCAGCCGGATTGGCTGTGGTGGAAGCTGCACAGGCGGATGGTCGTTGGGCTCGTGCATACGATGGCCCGGCCAGTATCACGGTGCCAGAAGATTTCGCCACTGCGCTGACACAGACGCCGGCAGCCTCGATTTTCTTTGAAGGGTTGAACCGGTCAGACCGCTACGCGGTGTTGGTTCAGCTTCAGTGGACTACTCCGCAGCGCCGGGCGAAGCGTATCGAGACATTGGTCCAGATGCTAGCAGATGGTAAAACACTAGGAGCGTCAGACAAGTCAGCTAAACCAAGTAAAAGGAAAGCTGTGGGCAGGGACCATGGAAGGGATGGACGTCGGAAAACATCGAAAAAGGCATGACTGATGCCTACTCCACGATATCGATAGACAAGGCAACGTGAGGCTTCAGATTCGCCAGGCACAGAGTGCTAACTCAAAACTCTTTGCGGCAATTCAGGAAGAGTAGATCACTAGAAAGCGCTGGCTACAGCCCCTTTACCTGTGTCTGGGATGCTGGATTTGTAAGGACTGAGAAAGCGACGATTCCCCTTTGTCACCTTAATAATATGATGGTGATATTTATGCCAATTCTGCACCTGTGAACTCTGCGAGAACTAGTATGCAGCTTCTAGCCTTCTCCAGATGTACTCAGGAGCCAGGATGCCTATGTATCGGAGGCATGTAGCCTCCGAGGCGTAGCTTAGTGTGTTGCTTTCTTTTCGTACTGAGAACAGTATGTGTCTATTCTCATACTACCATCCCCATCAAGGTAGATCCCGTAAGGAAAGCAACGGATGAAGCCAGCAGGTACCTGCACGTGGTCGATATTGTCGGCAACACCGATACGAATCTACCATCGGCAAGCTGCCGATCGAAGCTGATCGGGAGCCACCCGAACAACTCGGGAGGAGCCGACGTTTCTGCAGAAGCAGAAGGATTATCTGACGATGCCAATCGAAATTGCAGCTGCCTAGAAATAGAAACTCCTCCTAGAGCCACTTTCCACCTGGGGTAACCAATCGACAACAGAACTATGATTGGCCTGCCATGACCCGCATTGCGACAGAGGTCCCATGCGTCTCTGTGGAGAGGTACTTTAGCAGCTAGAACGGTTTTTTTAGTCTCACCTGGCTGCTTGGAAAACTACCGCGGCCCCATTTCACCATACTATGATCATTAGACTGTCCCTCGTCATCTAAGTCCCCTGCGAAACAACAGGACTGGGGCCCTATCCAGTGAAGGTGTAGGTGATCATAATGTTCCCTCTAATTGATAAGAACATCGGGCCAAAATAGAGGAGCCTCGGAAGCTGGTGGCATGCTGGATTCAGGGTTACATCGTCTCGAAGGAATGAAGCTGATGATCTGATGCATCAGGACCAGGCCATTTCTATTGCCCTGACGATCCGGCTCGTGTATGAGGACCACCCACGCCAGCGAGTTCAACATGGTGCACAATTCGGCATGCTGGGGCCATACCTTCAGGGGGAGCCTTAGATGGAAGGTTGGAAGTGCAGATCAATGGGGTCACTTCACGGCTGAGGGGGCACTGGCTCACCCGGAGCCATAACAGCGTTACATTTCAATGCGTCGATCGTTTTGGGGGCGATGCTTCGTAGGACTCATGGCAGTAGCCTAGCCATTGCTTCTAAATCATACGGTCGAAGGGTTAGATAACGTATAAAGCCCAGAACATTTCTTGTGGAATGACTGTGGAATCAACAGGCCTACTTCCTCAACTCCAAATTCTCATCGAGCAATCCACTGTTCCTTTGACACAATGCGTCTTTCTGAGATCCTCGCTGTTGCTCTGGTCACTGGCGCTACCGCATATGATCTGCCGGACAACTTGAAGCAGATCTATGAAAAGCATAAGGTACATTCCTCTACCGTCGGTCAATCCTATATCCTGGGAGTTAGTGTCTAATACCCTGCATTACTTCAGGGAAAATGTTCAAACGTACTAGAGAGCGGCTTTACCAACGGTGGACATAGCGATGGCAAGTCCTTTGAATACTGTGGCGACATCGAGGGAGCAATCTTTATGCACTCCTCCGCCAAGGGTGGCCTGTACACGAACATGGATGTCGACTGCGATGGAGCCAACAACTCTGCTGGGAAGTGTTCCAATGACCCCTCTGGTCAGGATGTGACCGCCTTCAAGGATGAGGTGAAGAAGTTCGGAATTCCCGACCTCGATGCCAACCTTCATCCCTACATTGTGTTTGGAAACGAGGAACACTCGCCCAAGTTCAAGCCTCAGAAGCACGGAATGGAGCCGTTGAGTGTTATGGCGGTGGTGTGCAATGGCAAGCTGGTATGTGTATTCGCCTACCCAGGAAACATTGCTAGCTAACCTGAGCTATTTAGCATTATGGTATCTGGGGTGACACCAACGGTGGCACTTCTACTGGCGAAGCTTCCCTTTCTATGGCGGAGCTTTGCTTCCCCGAGGAGAATCCCGATGGCGATCATGGTCATGATGACAACGATGTCCTCTACATCGGATTCACCGGCAAGGATGCAGTTCCTGGAAAGAGTGCCAACTGGAAGGCCAAGAAGACCGAGGATTTCGAGGACAGCATCAAGTCGATCGGTGACAAGCTGGTCGCTGGTCTCAAGGCCTAGGCTGCTGATTATGGGGCTTGGACGAACGGCGCGGATTAGCCCGGATCATTGTACAGCATATATCGGTTTTCAAGTGTCTAGTAGAAGTGGCGTGTATATGTACACTTCGTGAAATCATAGTATCTATCCACAATCGTTTTTTGATAGTAGGCATTGGGTTAAAATAATCTCCTATACTATTGTTCTATCTCTTGGGAAACCTAGAAGAGCCCATGACACATCGAGATGACTTACGATACCACAGCAGCTTGGGGCGCCATGCCAGATGCCAGCTTGCGGCCCTCCTCAAAGGCATCTTTAATCTCGTCCAACTTGGTATCCCACCTAACGCCCTCCTCGTTCGTTTCCAGCGGGTCTCGATTGAGGGTCTCCACATCGATATGCACGTCTGAGCCCAACTTCATCGTTCCTCGCGCAATAGGGGTGCCGAGGGTGTCAATTAACCCTGGGCCTTGGGCATCGTCCGCCTTGGGATCCTCGTACACTTTGACGTTGAAGACCTTGTCCTGGCGGAAGAAAAAGTCCTTACTCAAGAGGACATCATCGTTGTTCTTCTTTGGGAATGGATGCATCGTTTCCTCGCGGTACCCCGTTAAGGTGAGGATCAGAGCATTGTGGTTGCGCAGTCGCGGACGCACTTTCTTGAGGAGCTCCTGGTCGAGCTGCACGTCCGAGGCAGACAGGTTCACGTTCGGTGCCTGCAGCAGCATATGCGAGATATGATACTGGTCCTCGGAGCCGTACAAGTAGAACGGCATAAAGTGTCGTGGATAGTGGTCGTCACGATTGGCGGAGTTCAACGGACGACTTTTCACGACGCGAATCATCTTCACAGTACATTGGATTGGAGTGCCGATAAACGCCTCGCCATTGCGGGCTCCAATGACGCCCTCTACCTCCGTGGCTGTCTCCGACTTCGTTCCTTCCTTGATCTTGTCGATCAACTCCTTGAGATTATGGGATGCCGTGGATTTGAACACAATGTCCTGGGTCAAAAACTTTTGCTTCAGCGCAATGTAGTCCTTTTTCGTGTCTTCCGCCAGCGTGGCGGCTAAAATGATCTGCTGGCGTTGAGTCGCGCGGTGGAAGCTCGTCTGGAAGTCCAGGAAGACTTCATCGGTTCCTCGCAGAAGGAACTCGAGTTCCTTCTGGTCACGGCTGTTCCGCGTGCGACAGTGTTTAACCTCCTCAATGATCACTTTCTCGAGTTCCTCCTTCATAAGCTTCCTGATGAAGTCTTTGGTGGTGGGGAAGGGGCTCATCACAACATTTCGCAAGACCCAGAGATCCTGCGCGCAGGGAGTGAGCCCGAGACGCCGCATGAAATTCTGAGCACATTGGCCGTACATGGCTGGCTCGAACTGTGTTGAAGTCAGGAAAAGTAATGGTTTCTCGGCCTTTCCCTGGGTGGTGGTGATGGACAATCGGTTCACCACCCTCCTCATCAGGTAGTTGGCTTCTTCCAACTCCGTATTGAGTTTACCATTCTCATCATACCAGTTAATGGCGAAGGCGTTGATATTGAGATCGGAGCCAATATTGCGCAGCCAATCCATGACTTTCTCATCCTTGCTGATTTCCTCATTGGTCTTTTTGATCACATTGTCGAGGATCTCCTCTCGACGCGTATTAACCTTATCGCTCAAGCTGCCATTACCCTCCTTCTCGATTGGCAACGGGTTGAAGGGAATGATAATATAGTAAGGCCGTTCTTCCTTCCAGCCTGGCTGATCGACGTGCATGGCGGCGTACCAGGCGGATAGCTTGGAAGGTCAGCAAATGTAGTCAGTCCACAGGGTCCACAGAGAGAGGTCTTACCCGCGCACTGGTAAAGGCTGCCTCGCCCAAGAGACGACCATATCCGCTCGGACTGAGGCCGATGGTCTGGTTGGACATCCAAGCCGCCATCGCGGCAGCACCAGGCTTGCTGCCCTCAACCCCATACACGCCGATATTCTCTGTCGACCCCTGCGTCAGATATGGGCTAGTCCAAGTGACCAAAAACCGCATGCGACCATCGCGATAACACAAACTGCCCGCGGGATAGGGGATGTAGCCCGCCTTGTGAGGATCCACCGTGATGGTGTCAGCCTCCTTGAGTGCGATCATATCGGTGAGCGTGTCCTGCCTCAACGCTAATTGGGGGACCTCGTCCACTGCGGTATTTCCATCCTCCTCATCGATGGGTTTGGTCGGGTCCATCATGTGCCGGGGGATCATGCTGGCAAAGTACCCACCCCAGGCAGCGTCCGCATGCACCAAGAACGACAGTCCCCGGTCCTGGAACCGCCGACGCATGGCCAGGATCTCATGCAACCGATCAACTCCACCTTCTTCTGTGGTCCCAATGACGGCCACGACTGCATACACCGCCTGATGTTCTTCCAGGCAGCGATTCAGCTCTCGCTCGAGAGCGTCGAGAGAGATGCGACCCTCCATGTCGAGCTCGACGCCCTGCATGTTCGCAGACCCAATGCCAGCGATCGCTATCGAGGTTAGTCGCGGATCTTCGCGACGTAGAGAGAGGAAAATACGCACCACCGCCTTTGGGCCACGAATAATGCCGTGTCTGCGCAAGGAAATACTTGGCGGGCTTCGTGATCCGAAACTCACGTTCTAGCACGTCCTTGCCAGTCGTTTGGATGGTGAATGGCGTCAAGGCCTGTTCGAGGAACTTTGAGGTGACACCGAACTGTCTATAGAGAGCATCTCCCATGTCCAAGATGACGTCGGGCTGGAGATTTAGTAGTTCCCAGACACCCAGGTCTTTGAACAACTTCTCCTCTCCAACACAGGTGGTCACCTGGAAATCGTTCGCGATGAAGCCAAGAGGCCCCTCCTTCATAGCCTGATACAAGGTGAGGGGATAAAACTTGAGATTGCGGGCTGCAGATGAGCAGGTAAGAAGAATGCCCGTGGCTATCAGTGTTGGCAGGCTTACTTACCAACCCAAATGGATTCAAGATTGGCCACAGTCCCATCACAGGTGATGTGACCCCAAGACAGAGGCAAGTGCGTGGCCTTCTCATTGATATTATATCCAAACATTTCGCATAGCTGCTGTCCCACCTTCAGCTCAACGACGGTGGTGAATGGACTTGCCTCGACAGCCACATTGTTCGGGTTATAGATCATAGTCATGAAATAGCCTAGGAGACCGGGCATGGTCATGTCCGTACACATGTGGCCTTGATAGCGGGGATGCCAGAAAGGGATTGAATGCTCGCCCAAAAGCGTGGCAGTCTTTTGGACAGCCTCCTTGAATTTCTGGTAGACCGGCTCTAACTTTTTTTGGGCCGTGTCGGAGATGAATATCTAGTGTCCGCGTTAGTCTATCCAGGTGCACTGTAGTTTGAGGAAGACGAAAAGGAAAGCCAAGGAACAATAGAAGGAAGAACAGTCATACCTCATCATGGCCACCGTAGTTGTCACGGGTCTTCTTAAGCTGGTCTAGGATGATTGCAATATTATCGCTGAACGGTTTCAGATTCTCGGACTTAGGCCCAATGAAGTACGAGCTGATAAGATCATGGTTACTGATCTTTGGTGGCCCTGCGTCGCCCATAGTGTCGTTGTTTGGTATGTGGTGCTTCTCCTCTTGGGATCCGAGGGAGAGATAGAGCTGTGATCGGCCAGAAGGTTCTCACGCCCACGCTCCCATATTTATACTATTCTCTCCCTATACGACAATCGCCCTTGCACCGCAAAACGAGCCGTCCTTTCCAGCCATGCAGCTACCCCACCTATTTCAGCTGACTCGATCAGCTCTCTATCATGCAAGAGTAGATGCAGGATTGACCTTTCAGAAGCGGGGGCCCATACACCAGGAAATGATCGGCCATCGATCAGAGCTGAAAAGGAAGGTAGATTGCTACCCAATAGCGTGATGATGCCCACCATCTCCAGCAGAGAACGACGAACAGATTACCTACAACGTATGCCATCACTCGTATCAGAAGAGACGTTTCATAATGTGCCATGACTAGACCTTGGTGTCTTGATGGCCTCGCACCGTCAAGACGCCCCTCCAGCTTGCTTGGTAGATAAATTGAGACGAAGCGTGAATATAGATGCAAGCACGTACAGCGACGCAATGTTTGAAATCTTGCCTGGTTGACGTACTACCTTCTAGACGTCGAAGGAGAGTACGGGGCTTGCGCATCCGGCTAGTTGATAGTAGAGTGGGAGGATCGTGTGGGACCCATTCACACTGCAAGCAGTGACGTGTCGGTGTGCCCAGATGCACGCTCAATCTTAGACTTGATCTGTCATTTTCAGGCCGCCAGGATGGCCCGATCTGCACCAGGTCCAGGGCTGGGGATGTTAGTTACTTGGTGGGAACGAATAAAAGTATATTGATGAATCGGAGACTGGAAGTATAGCGTAGGGTCCTGGCTTTACTGTCGTAGTCGACAATATGTGCCAGGCTCCTTCCCTACCATACCTTGAAGCAGACTCAAGCATATCGAGGTCCGGTCATAACTTGGAAGAGGAGAGGAGTAGTCTTAGATTCGAACTGTGGATTGTCATACAGAAGAAGATCTTAGACACCCAAAGATCAGCGGCGGGGCGTCCACAGAAGGCACCGCCAAGCCAGAAGAACAGTCTCTACGCCAGCCACTGCCGTGAAGACCCACCGTCCTGCAGGCCGTCACCAATGCAAGGCTTCAAACGTGGTCAACGGGGCCTGAACATATGGCTAGCATAGGACGGCATCCAATGACGTGGATATATTCGCCGACCCCAGCTCTCGGAACCAACTGATTCGGAACTATCCAACTCAAAACGCCCCCTCAGCTACTCAGGTAGCTTCTTCCCCAAGTAGTGGATCTCAGTACGCTGTACACTGCTCGCCATCCAAACTGCAATCCTGGGGTGAGTGTTCAGTATACCTGCCACGTCACTATCTGCGGTTAACCAAGGAAATCTACGAATGCTTCGTGCGCTCTTTTTTGAAATTCCGGGAAATCACAAACCCGTCAATAACCAGGGTTGGATGGTACCCACAATATGTGCGATTAGTAGACTGGAACCAGTCCTGCAAGGTTGAGTCGTGGTCAAAGGGCCTTGCAGGCTCCCTGGTGGGTAATCCATCGGCAGCCGGGCGAAGAAGTGGGATGCTATGGCTTAGCACTAATGTATGAATGCCTGCATTCATCTCGGTAGTGCATTCACGCAATGTCCCAGTAACAGCCTTCAAATCTGTTGGAAACCTGATCATATTTGCATCGTAAAAGATTCGAACGATCGAAATACTAGTGTGAGATGTGTATTTAGGCAAATTGACTTGTCAAGACTCGTACCAACGCAAGTTCAAGAACAAAGATGGACAAGCCTTTTACTTTGATGGTGCTGAATGGCGCTGCTGCGAACAGAAACTTGATTATAGTTGTGTATGACCGTAGAGACATGGGTCTCTTCTCCCGCTTGCTAGATAGACAGTGGAATGCTGCATTTAGCACAAAGGCCACGGTTTGGGCAACGACTAGATCCTTAATACAGCGGCATGACGGTTTAGCCCGGTGTAGAACCAACAGATAAACTCTTGCTAAACTATTGGCAAGCCAGGTATTACAATAGCTCACCTACCTACATGGCCTATGAGACCACGTGGGTACAGCGCTAAGGAGGAGCTCGAATAAAGCAGGACTAGCCTTCAGAAAGAGTTCATCCCCTTTGATCTTCAGCCGGCGGACGCTTTCTTCAAGGCCATGGAGTACCGGTGTTTATTGATATAATGAACTTGAGGTTGCTTGGCTGACCGCGTTCCATGTCGATGGTGCGAGAGCCGAAGTCACCCTTCCGTTATCGTAATATTTCGAACGTCAACGTGGCTGCGAGATGCAGAACTAGGGCTAACCCACGGTGCAGTCTCAGAGCGCCAGTCCTCGGTAACAACAAGTATTCTACCATCTCAGCTTGGATTTATGAGTTCATCTGTTCTGCTTTACCAACCTCGAGAGGAACAGCGGTATATAATAGTCAGCCTGATAGCGGAAGGATGTGGAATATCGAAAGATACAGAAAAGACTTGAGATGAATATCAACAGAGACATGATGTCCGTCTGTATAATCCGAGCAACCAACGGTCAACATCTTGCTGAGAGGTACGTGCTAGCTTACTTGCCAACGGCCCCCAACGGCTTATGTCTGGAATTTGAGCATATACCCTGGTCAGCACTGGCCTCTCCTTTAACTAGGCAATGTCTTTCTCTTCTTTCATCTTTACTCTTGCGCCGTGATTTTCCGTTTCCACCGCACAGCAGCTACCAGAGAGCAAACAACGGCCGCTCTCGATTGCTGGCAAAATTGCTATCCGGCTGACTGGAGGAACTTAAGCGACGTTTCGGATTTTTAACCGAGAGAGGCTAAGTATCACCATCCAGGGCACCTCTAACCCCCGGGTGTTTCTCCCTGGTGTATTTATTCGCTATCAAATTCGGCCCGAGGGTCCCCTCCCGGCGGGGATGGTCGAATGATATTGGGAGATGAGGATGATCGCCTCCATTTTCCAAGGCTCGGCACGCCGATCGCAACATTGATAAATTGCCTGGAAGGGTCATGACTGCCTCTCACGGAAATTCCGCCAACGGTGAATGTAGGCTGGACCTTTACATGAAACGCTTGGTCTGAGATGCATCGCATGTGCCATGGCAGTTTCTCTCGGTCGCGCCGGCACACGGGGGGACGGAGACACATAAAGATGCCACCAGACGTGCAAGGCCGGATGGACAGAATGTCCCAGGAAACGTAAGCATGGGATCTTTATACCGGCGTGTGGCTGTGAGTGCGTCGCTTTTCGCAGTCGCGACAGCCCAGATCAGGGTTCGTCTGAGCCCGTCCACCGTGAACACCCTCGCGGAACCCGACTTTCACACCTGGGCCATTGAAAACGAAAGCCAGAATGCGTCCACGACGATTGACTCGCTCGACTTGACGTTGTCTGTGTCGTCCGATTCGGACTTAGAGGGCAACAGCTACAAATATCAATATACGCGGCCCGTCTCCCATCTCGGCGAAAGAGTCGTCAACCAAGGGATTACCACCTCCAGTGACAACCCCGGACCGATTACGTTGACTATCCAAGGCTTGGAAGCAGGGGAGCACACCCTGTTGACATGGCATAATGCCTGGGACAATTTGGACTCCGCTGCCACAATTTCGGTGTCGGTGGACGGTGAGGACAAGGCGTCGGTACGTCGTTTCAAACGAGACTCAGCCGTAATCAAGGCTCACATGGCGCGTTTGTCTAGGAAATTGAACAGTCCATTCGCGTGGATAACATTTGGGAGACCGCCACATCTTATGTGACATTTACTGTGGACTCGGTCGATCAACCGGTGGAAGTCATGTACACAGCCTCCAGTGCTGATGGACTTGTCTATCTCAACGGCTTCGAGGTTGACACCCCTGCCTTGAAAGACCAAATTTCATTCCCTGCCCCATCGCATCGTGATGAGCACCTGCAGCTGGGCGATGACGATAGCATCACAGCAACCTGGAGAGCACCGTCCTCTACGGATGCGGTCACTTACAATGTCTACATGGGAAACTCGTCCGATGCCCTTAATGTTGTAGAAGAAGGGCTGAGTGAAACACAGGTAACCCTATCAGGTACAGTATCCTTCTCCGGCCCGATTATCGAACCACGCTAACATAGCCAAGGGCTGAACACAATGGACACTTTCTACTGGCGTGTGGATGTGATTTCTGGCAGCAGCACATACACAGGTCGGATATTCCTGTTTCGGCTTGCGCAGTTAGCATTTCCGGGAGCGGAGGGATACGGGTGAGTCTTCATGCAGAGCTATGGAACACGCCGATTGTTCGCATAATAACATCAGACAGTCGCTTTGCCCGTGGCGGTCGCGGGGGCAAAGTCATCAAGGTCACCAGCCTGGAGGACAGTGAAGAGCCGGGAACACTGCGTTACGCGCTGGCAGTCGCGACTGGTCCCCGGATTGTCGTGTTCGACGTGGGAGGCGTCATCACGATCAATTCACGCCTCACGGTGAGTGACAGCTATGTCACGGTGCTGGTCAAACGGCGCCCGGCAAGGGCATCGCCGTCCAAGGCCATCCGCTGGGTCTCTCTGGTGCATCAGACGTGATCTTCAGGCATGTGCGTGTCAGACCAGGAAGTAGCTCGGGCGAGACGGTCGATGGCATGGGCATGGCAGGATCGAATTACTGCATTCTTGATCGCTGTTCAATGGTGAGCTACTATAAACCTCCAGGACCTCTATGCGCAGTGATTGACCGACACCATAGGGGTGGGGAATCGACGAGTGCTTCTCGTCCCGCACGGCGCATAACATCACCTTCCAGCGAAACATGATCTCGGAGCCCCTCAACGTCGCGGGACACAAGAACTATCCTGAAGGGACCGCTCATGGGTATGCAGCAACCATTGGGGGCGACGTGGGCTCCTTCCACCATAACCTGATTAGCCATGCGGAAGGCCGAAGCTGGAGCATGGGTGGCGGTGTCGACGACAACTCGACCTTTGCTGGCCGCCTCGATATTCGGAATAACGTGGTGTACAACTTCGGTATGGCGATCCCTTCTATCCTGTCTACAGTCCAGTTAATAACCCGGTAGGCTCGCGGGTTACTGATGGCGGTGCGAAGGAAGTGAATTTCGTGGGTAATCTGTACAAGCAGGGGCCTGCGAGTAAACTAACATATGCCCTGCAAGCGACGGTGAGAGCTCTGTCGAGCTGAGTGTATGATGTTATGACTAACCGGTCTGGACGATACAGTACGAAGATAACTTGCCCGGAACCCAGCAATATCACTGTGCTGGAAATTCGATGCCCGACGTATTTGACCAGGATTCCGTGCAATACCCATCAGGGGATGGTACCGGTCAGACCTCAAAGATCGCCTGCTATGCAGACGTCAGTATTGACCCGGCACCTGAGTACCAAAAGTTCTTCGATGAGCCGTACGTCCGGACCCCTTCGTCCTATTCTCTTCGGGCACGAGTGCTAACTAACCTGCGAGATCAGTTTCTTTCCGTCATACATCGAAGAGCATACGTCTACAGAAGCCTACAAGCGTGTGCTCTCGGACAGTGGCGCCAGTCAGCCCGTCGTCGATGACCACGACAAGCGTATCATCCAGGAGACCCTGAATGGAACGGCCACGTACAGCGGCTCGAAAACCGGCAAGCCGGGTCTAATCGACAACGAAGCAGATGCCGGTGGACTGGAAGACTTCCCGACGACTACGCGGCCGACAAGTTGGGACGCCAACGACGATGGCATTGCCGACTGGTGGGACGGCTCCACTGGCGGAGGTGGGTATACGGCGATCGAAGGCTACATCAATTTTATGGCGGAGCCGCATGTGTTTGTGGCTCCAGGGGCATCGGTCAAGTACGACTTGGCCGGCCTGGCCGCCGGATTTTCCAATCCAGCTTTTAAGGTATCCGGCGGGGAGTTGGGCTCGGTCTCTGTAGACGGTACAGTGGCAACGTACACTGCGGGTGACCAGGCCGGGGTGGACCGGTTCAATGTGACCATCTCAGATGATGAGGACAGTACCTGGGAGAGGTCAGTGGGTGTCGCGATCTTTGACGACGCTGGGTCGGTAGAATGATGGCAGAGCGAGGCTATCACGGGTATGCCATGTGTACGGTGCAGCTCTCCTGGACTGATATACAGTGAGGTTTACAGTCAAAAGCAACTATGCAAAATTCATGTATTCAATGAATCCCAATAAATTCAACGAGAATATTGTAACTACTATCCAAACCTACGCTCATCGGCGAAGTATGATAACGGTACGAAAGTCCTGGACTGCTGAACGCCAAACCCGCATCGTAGAGATACCGCCACTCTCAATCGTGAGATCGAAATTTGCGACAAGTGGTGTGAAACAGGGCCAGAAATCATCATGTCACCCTGGCTGGACACCCTTTCTCCCATGTCAAATGTTGCTAATGGTTCGACGGGGTTCGGGATTCGGCCAGGAGGCGAGGTGTATCGACTTTACAGGTTCAGATGAAAGAGCTTCACATATCCTGAGGCATTCCATCTGATAGGGGAGGTCCTACGTAAACTAGAATAAGTTAGCAGAGAAATCTCCTCTTGTTGGGCAAGACGGTATACCTTTCCTGGCGTGAACCAGATACCATACAAATGCCAAGGCCGTGAACCCCATGAAGACCACCGACGCATAGTTCATCGAGACGGGTGTGACAGGCAAGGTGGAAGGCATACTGAACAGGACGAGCTCAAAGGCAATCCACGCTAGAGCAATGAGATTCACTGTCGTTCCTAACGCTCGACCACAGTTCCATCGTGCTTTGGATACTTCGGCGCGCTTGTTGTAAAATAGGGAGATGCTGATTGGAATGGAATAGGTGATGGCCAGAGCAATCACACCAACCGAGACGAACGCTGTAAAGGCACTGCTGCTGCCCAGGTTAATCAATCCCAAGAGCATCTGGACTACGGTCACAAGACCCAATGCCCATAGTGGAATGCGGAGGCGATCGTCCACACGAGAGAAAAGCCTTGACACGGGGAGGGCCGTATCTCGTGCGAGAGCCCAAGTACAACGAGAGGCGGCGTTGGTAATGCTGATGGAACAGAAGAACCCGACGACGAGAAGGAGAGAGACGAGACCGACGGCGCCGGCCCGTGTCCCCATCACCACCAGGAACACATAGGGAATCGGTTGGCCGCTTGGCGCATGGGTGATGTCGACCAGCTCAGGAAGAGTGACACAGAGAGGGATCACAAAGAAAAGGCCGGCGATGCCACCGACCGGGATGCAGAGGGCCATGGCCTTGGGCACCTTGATCGCCGGGGCATGTACTTCCTCTGCCATGGAGGAAACCATTCCTATCGCAGAGAAGACAAAGGCTGGGGGGAGCAGACCGATACAGAATGAAAAGTTTCCCCAACCGGATAGGGAGGTATCGTACTGCGCAAGGGCATCGGAGGGTGTGTGGCGACCAGCTTTGGCGGAAACGGAGACTGCTACTAGAACTACAAGGATGCTAACCAGCGTCCAGGCCGCACAAAGGGTGTCTACAACTGGGAGGAAGCGGTTGCCGAAGCCACAGATGAAGAAGGCCAGGATACAGATTGCGTAGAGTACTAGAAGAAGCTGCCAATCTGTAGCTTCCCAGCTGGCATAGATGGACACCGTGGCAACTAAGAGTTGCGCAAACGCGAAGTTGACCCCAAGAGTGATGGTCCAGTTCCCGATCAGCCACACCCACGCTGTGATAAATGAGAGAAGCTTGGCATGTTTTCCAGATAACTGGAAGGACCAGTAGTAAGGACCGGCCGAGGTGGGATATCGCGAGACTAACTCGGCGAGCGACATGGCCACGCACTGATCCATGAGGCAGACCACGATCCAGCCGACGAAGATTGAGAGTTGACCACCGCCATAGATGGCTTGCATGAGTGCACCGCTTTCAGCGAAGGGGATTCCAGCAATCGACAACGATTGAAACAGGAGCGTGAAAAGCGAGCGGTTTCGACGGAGTTCCGAGGGATATCCCAGCTCCCCGAGCGCCTGATCAGGGTCATCTTCTCGCGCCTCCAAGGGCTTCTCTGCGTCGATCTTGTCGGACATTTCGGGCTCACAACCATGAGAAATACGGAATGAGCGCGATGCTCATGGACTTCGGGGCAACCCATATTGTATACATATAGTCCGTACCGTAGATAAGGGCCAGGTCATCTGCTCCCCCTTGCTTGTTGCCTATCGAATCCGTCGTCAATGCTATTGGCCCATCCGGGCCAGATACCGACACATCGTCACGAAGCATGTAGAAAGACGTCACTTGCAGGTCGTGTAGTCTGGAGAGGCGGTAAATATTGCGCGATCAGGTTAAGATAGCGTCGCTAAAACGCGGGGAGAGCTTCGCATCCGAGCTTGCCGATCTGCACTGAGGAAGCGAGATAGCCTCGCCTAAACCGTTTACGGGAATTTTAACCATATAGACTTTGCAATCTCCCCTCACGGTCTCCACTCCTTGACCACTATCGGCTGTTTGCGATTGGATCGATCATCAAAGCTGCAAGTGGATGCGTCACCAACGGTCGAGATCCAGAGTAATATTGCGCACGAGCTTGACCAATGTATGTACATTGTCGCCCGGCTAATTTAATCTTCGATTGCCGAACACGACCAGAAAGACAAACAGCGTCATTGTTGTAAAGATAGGCCGAGCGAATCGTGGTGCACAATGCCCCGAAGAAGATAGCTCTCACATAGTAGTGTTCAGGGACCGCTGAAAGAAGCAAGCATCCAGAGTTTGCACGGCGTACCCCATCTAGGACGGTCACGAGATGCCACCCTTCACCGTGAGCCTCTACTATGTCACTTTACCAGGACCTGGTATTTCTCTCCACCAAAACCAGCTACTAGCCAGATCATATCTGCTTGCCATATTATCTTCTCCCATTATCTTGTGTCCATGGGTTGTTCTCTCGCCATGCCTTCGCTTGCTGGCCTGTTTCTGTAGGCGTCTGCTAGATTTTGTCGCAGATATCTAAACCTACAATGATCCTGATGATGACTTATGAGAGAATAACAATGATGTAATGATTCAGCACTACCGCTGTTGCCTGAAGAGTCCCCTTCGTGGACGAACCTGCCTGTCTTTCACTTCTCTCATCCCGCAGGACGGCTCCATCAACCTTTCCCCAGAGACACTCGATTCACTATACACCTCCAGTGTCTATTGAATCCACGCTAGTACGTCATGTCGGCTTTCGACGATATGCCTTCCTTATTCATACCAAAGAAGCGATGCCACGAGGAGATACCACACCTGACGGGTAGGAAAGACAGACTCAACTCTGAGTCAGACAAGGCGAGGAAGAAACTGAAGGCACACGGTTCTTTCGATGCGCAGTTCTGGACAGCAGCGGCCGAGGTCGAAGCGATCGTACTATCCAAAACACGAGTAGTTTCCGAGATATCTCTTGCGGAGTTTGAAGGGGAGCCCTCAGTTTAGGAATGCACGGAGGAAGCCAAGATGCTTTTCGAGCAAATAAGGGCTCAACACCTTCGACTGACATCGTATCAAAAGCAGGCATTGACCCTGACGAGAAAAGAAGGAAGTTTACGCGAAAGCTTCATGAGCCTTTTTACGAGCAGCCGAATGGGCCTCGGGATTGCAACTGTAGTGGGACCCAGGGATTCTAGTATTCAGAGTAACTTTCGACGTAACCTGCTAGCAGACTATGAGAGCGTCGGTGAGAACGGGCTTGTTTGGTGCCCAACTTTCAACACTGGTTTCACCCAGATTTTATGACTGCTTCCCATCTATTCTCATACAGACACGGACAGGCGACTATGGACGGTATATTCGGGAAAGTCCGGCCGGCTGAACTCTTTTCATCAAGGAATGGGTTGATCATGTGCTCGATTATTAAGCGATATTTTAATACTGGTGTCATGGTCCCCGAAAGACAAACAAAGTCTATGCTATCGAACTGGATCAGACAGGAATCCGGGAATACAAATTCCGTATCATCGATAGCACACGGGACCAGCTGGATAGAGTTATCAATAACTGTGGCCTCACTTGGAGGAGGCTCGATAACCGAGTCTTGCAGTTCAGGGGGAGTTACAGGCCTGCAGGTGTTACGACGCGCGTGGAAAGTTGGCCCCGGCCAGAGAGCTGCATTCCATCTCACCGACGAGTTGAGAAAGCCCTTTTAGGGTACTCCTGGACGTTATATTGCCAAAAATATGCTCCGAGCATTGGTGGAAGAGCTTGGGCAGGAGTTTGAGCACTTGATGGGGGGCGCAACTTTAATGAGTAGGGGGTAGATGATATACTGCTCAGCACGGCAGCAGCCCAGGTGGTGCAAGTTGATGGGTCGGATGACGACGATATGGATGATGATGACATGAATGAAGAGGACTACTACTAGACAGCTTCATCATACCTTGCTTCTGATAAGACCGGCTTTTTTTTTTTTTTTTTTTTCGTTTGCTTACTTTCATTATGTGATGCCATCCAGAGGGAAATTGTTATTCTATGTCGAATAGGTTAGCTATATCAATAACAACTTCCCAGGATTGTTCAGAAGCTACTCCAGGCTGCCACCCGCGTGTTCACCGGACATCAGCCGCCAGGGCCAGATGCTTGTTCGTAATCTTGCATAAGTTAGTACCGGATGGCGCCAAACTTGGTGGTTAGTGTCGTCTATGGTGAGAGCCTGCCTCACGTGCGGATCAAGGAAATTTTGATTATCAGATTAGATTGATACGTTCTCGCGCGTTTTGATAGGCTCCTGCACGGCCCCGACCGTGTCCAGAATCGAGTTATCCCTGTACAGGAGTACTAGTAGTACAATGGAGGCCAACCCACGGCCAAGACAAATAGTGAGATGGAAAGCGCATCTTTGCGCCTGGTACCACATTTTCGACGTTTCGCCGGTGCTACGCCAGGTTGTCGATGTCTTTCTACGACGACAGCATATCCTATGGTCCACCATTGGGCTGTCACGTACTTCACTCGTGTCTTGAGCCTCCACTACGAGATTCAACGAGGGTCGCCATTTTCCTCCTTTTCAATTCGTTTTTCTTTTTGTCGTTTTGAGCATTCGTGCAATAGGTTGGAAATCGGAAGCTCGCCATGGTAGGTGCTGCTTCACTCAATCCTGTTCAACCAGCCAGCGCAGGGGAGCACGACACCTGTACCGGATCCTGAAAAGCCCGGTCTGTCAGCTTCAAATGAGAGAGCGGTTCCAGAAAGATCTATCTCGGTAGCTATCTCACAGCGAGAACATATCTATTGGGCTCGGAAGTTCGAACCGCCATCAACCACTCGTGGAGGGACAGCCAAAAGTATAGTTGTATCGCGACGACCGCGGTTATCGCCCTCGGAGTTCCGTGTGTAGCTGTCTGGAAGATCCTGAATATGGGCCAGAAGCAGAACTAGGGAGTCATGCTGTAAGGTCGGAGCCTCTCAACAATTGATTCCAACTCGAATCTTAGTAATCGCTGGGGCTCTACCCCGGTGTTCCGAGAACAAGAAAATCCCCCTTCTCGACGATGAGAGGCCTTTCATCACCTTCAACAGTTCCGATAAAATTCTAAAGAGCTTACGGGATATCTTTCTATTCCCAAAAGTATTTTTGAGACTTTTTTTTCCACCATTGAAGGTGCTAGTCAGGCTTGAGATATGGTCAACCCCCCTCACTCGGATATCCTACTAGAATATATATGTCGCAGCTACGGAACTAGTACAACGCCCAACTTATTTAGAAGGGCAAATTTCGTAACATTAAGGGGTTCATAATTCTGAGAAAAATTTGCACTTCTCTATCAAAGAATGTATTATGAAGATTTTATTTTCCGATGAATTTTTCGGATTTTTCTGAAGACACGATCGGGGATAGTAAACAAAACACAATGCCGGCGTCAACCGGTGTCACGTGCATATGCCGTGTTGTTTACTTTCCGACGAATTACTCCGTCCCTAGTTATACAATGTCTTTCTTCCTCTTTCACTCTCTCCTCAACCGAGGATTAACTTGACGTTCCCGTTCACGCACGGGATACCAACGCAATGCTGATCTCCACTAGTTGTTCTTCGCACATCCGGAGAGCAGTCCCCAAAGTACTTCACTTCTCGATTATCCCAGAGGCTCGGAGCGCAGCCCAATTATGGCACCAACCAAATCCCCGCGCAACTCCACCCGGCCAGAATCTGGGCTTCAGGATAATTCACCCGTTTCGACCGATCCACTCTCAGCCCGATCCAAATCACCATGATACACCTCAAAGGCAACGGTTGTTTGATTTATCGCTTAGCTTTTCGCGAACGCAGCTGAGTGGGAACACGGACATGCAATACACGCGCTACAATGGCCATGGCGTGGCGATGCCCTTCAACCGGCTGACGAAGCTCGACATGGTCAACCAATTTGGCCTAAGCGCACGCGATCTGCGCACACTTGATGTCCCATCGGATGGCTTCCCACATCTCCTCATCCGAGAATCCACCCTGCTGATCCATATGTTCAATCTACGGCTGCTGGTGCAAGCCGACCAGATGCTGGTCTTCCACATAGAACCAACGCCCACACAAGAACCCGATACGATCTCACGCGTCTTCCTCCGTGATCTGGAGTCGAAACTACGCGGGGACCCCGGCTTGGGAGTGTCCGTGGGCTTGCCGTACGAACTGCGCGTCCTCGAGGCGGCATTGGCGGCGGTCACCTCCACCCTCGAAGCGGAATATGTGCTAACCAAGGATCAAGTTATGAAGACCCTACGAATGGTGGATAAGGAAGAAGGCGAGATCCATTCGAATCTTCGAACATTGTTAGAGCTCGTGCGAAAACTCGCAGCGACCGAAAAGCGCGCGCGGCAGGTCCGCAGTGCGGTCCAAGACGTGTTGAATACGGACGAGGATATGGCCGGGATGTACCTCAGCGACAAGCAAGCCGGAAAGCCCCACCACGTGGAGGACCATCAGGATGTGGAATACTTGCTGGAGGCGTACTACAAGGCGAGTGATGCGGTCGTCCAGGAAGCGGCGAGCCTAATGGGAACAATTCAACAGACGGAAGAGAGTATACAGTCGATGCTGGACGTGCGACGCAACCAGATCATGGTGCTGGAAGCCAAGATTGAGATCCTAATGTTAGGAATGGCCGTGGCAACGCTCGTAGCGGGCTGGTACGGCATGAATGTCGTCAACTACTTCGAAGAGAGCGGCACGGCCTTTGCAGCACTGGTTTCATCCTGTCTGGTCGCCATCGCGTTTCTTTCGCGATATGGCTTCCGGCAGCTGCGGAGGATCCAGAAAATGCATCTATAGAGCGAGACCTTCGGCAGCCACCATGCCACAGATGACTTGATGTATCTCCCAAGCCACCGACAGCGTAACGAAAAATTGAGCATTCGAGAGATATCATTGTGATATTTCAATGATATGGGGGTCTCGGCGTGCATATGGGCGGTGAATTGCATGAGTACAATCTACACACCCAAAAGTTCAAGTTGAGTCTTGAGCTTCTGCTGGAATATTCGAGAGGGCTATACACCACCGCGCTAATAATAAAGCGGTAGGCTTTACTGTGTGAGATGAGATGTACTACCATTCCTCAGTCGCTGATGTCACAGCCTTAACGGTAACTTCTAGACTATCGACAACGGTTGCAGGTAACAATATGCTGGCATTCATGTCTGGGCAGAATGAGACGGAGCTTCCTCTCGCCCGTTCCACAGGACAGTGGAATATTGGAAGACATCGTACAGTTCTTGGTCGCCGTAGACACTGATCCGGACGTCAGCGGGCACGATGCCATAACGCTGGCTACAAATTGCGGCATTGCTGGACACCTCGAGGACCTCCGAGATCAGGTATGTGAGGAGTCGAGAAATTCCACCGAGAGACTCCGCTTCAATGATCACTGGCTGACCTGCGACCCGAGACTCCAGAAAATGCTGGATCTTACGACTCACGTAGTCCGCATCGAAGGTAGGGACTGGCGCCGTATGGGCTTGTGTTAAGCAGCAGTGGCCATAGACATTCAGTAACTTTCCCGCCGTGGGCTTTCCGAATAGAGCGTCGGCGATCCGCGAAGGCGTCCTGAACGATAAAGAGGGAAGAACAACCCGCTCCAGATAGCTTAGGATAAGTTCATTGACCAGGTCTACTACGTGACCCTTCCATGGGTCGACCAAAACTGCAAGATTTTGATTTTGCTGCGAGCTGGTTTCGAGAGGGACGCCGCCGCTGGTGGCTATATCCGGAGGCACATGCGGCATAAATGGGTGAAGTCGTAAAGCCTCAAGTTCCTGAGCTCGAAAGACATGCTCTCCCAGAGGATATGGTCCAAGGCAAGCTGACTCTGGTGGGGGTGGTGGGCAAAGAGAAATCATGTCGGCATCGTCCGGAGGCGCTGAATGCATATGCAGTAACTGTAGCCCCGAGAAGTCGAAGCCCTCCCGAAGCTGCCGCTCAAATCGGTCGACATGTGTCTCTGGTTTCCGTAGAGGGTGACTGTGCCCAGCAAACGATGTCTGAGTGAAATCAGTGCCGCCGGAGAAGAAAAGAAAGGAGTGAGCAGCACGGTCCCTGTTGAAACCAAATCGGCCGAACTTGTACTCTGCCACTGGGATTCGCATCCACACTCCAGCGGCACATCCGCGCCGTCTATCCGGCGATTGTGCCCTCCAAGCTGCAACTTGGTTCTTCGCTTGTGTGTAGTCCACAACCCCAACCGACTCAGAAGGCTCGACATCCGCTCTTTTATGCTCCAGATCTGGCCCGTCCAACTGGTCATTGATCTCATCCCGTCTGCGAGCATCGTGATAGCCCCAGTCATACCGATTGATAGTCAGCACACCCGCAGCACTGGTCTTGTCATCGTTCAAGGTATTCCCAGAGTCGGGCTCGTAAGGAGAACCGGAAACGCGGAGGATCCGCCCAATCTCCTCGCTAGGATCGACGTTGGAGTGTGATAGAAACCAGCCCGAAACTATTTTGGTCTCAATATCTACCAGTTGGAACGCTTTCCATCTGCCATTTTGCGCCGGAATGTTGAATTTCAAATGATGTACTTTCACGGTTCCAGACCAGTCAGGCTGAGTGCTAGGGAACCTTTGGATAGGCACCGAGCTGCCGAGCCATATGTTGTGTAGTTCGCCGAAGCAAAGACATCCTGATTCTATAGAGAAGGTAGCGTAGCTTTGAGGCGTGGTTGTCATAATGTCGAGATATTCTCTGGCATATCAAAAGGACTTCAGAAGGCAGCCATCCGGACACGTATATATATTCTTACAAGATGAAGCCCGCTGGTCCAGTGCGGGTCCAGCAAACGGACGATCAGGAGTCCCGCTGTGGGTCATCTTCCATGCCATGATAGCGGCTATATACTACGTACTGGAAGAGTGGTTGGTTGAACATGCATCACAGCTGATGTTTTACTCAGTGGCTAGACTAACACCTTGGCTGCACCCTAAGGCCTCCCATGTCAACGCGTGAAAAGATCTGTCATTGCTATTAGGAATCAGGTTTATTCCTGGGTCCAACAACAAAGTCAGTCCCACCCCGTTTAAACAACCTCTCCGCGAGGCTCAAACGTTCGACCCGGAAGTTATAATTCTCCTTCACTGCCACACAGTTCCGAAAATGTTGAGGTAAATCAGCCTCCAAGAATGCTCGATAATAGGCCTCTCTGCTAGGGGGGTGTGGGTGGAAAATGGTTTCCATGCGTCTCCAGTCATCTGCATTGCCCTCCTCCCAGTGATACGTGCAAGCCCTACAGTACGTGCCGGGTTCCAATGTTCGTGTCCGAAAGTCCCAGTATGGAAATGATGCTGACGCCTGCAGTCTCCATGAAGGTTCGTCCTCCTTCTCCGCCAGTGGTGCAGGATTCCACCGGCGCCGGGGTCGTCCACCAGTGTGGGCTCCTTCACGCCGGTGCTTTTACTATTCCCTAACCCGGCGTTGGTAGTCTCTTTCATGCCCCTTCCGTCGATTTTGGTAAGCCCGCTCCATTTCCTTCTCACCCCCATGGAGCTCTATACCCACAGCCTTTGCTCGAGCAACATCCATTACGTGGTGTGGAGGCTGTTCAGGATGGTAAATGATGGGGAGGTTTAAGCGATGAAGATCCCCTAGAGTCAATGCGAACTTTAAACAGATATCACGCATGTGAGCTACTTCGTACTCGGGCCGGAGATAACTGCATTTATAACATGAACGGCTTAGGGTCGGGAAATAAAGAAAAGGGCCGAAGTCGGTACAGGTCCGGCACCAGGGATGGCAGAACTCAGTGAAAAGCCGACCGATGGAAAAATATGATGCGCACTTGGTAATATCCATCATACGGAGCGTGTCGGAGGCCAAGTCCCTCAACAAAGAGTACGCCGGAAGCGATTCGACTAAACGCCTTCCTCTTGAACTGACTCGACGCAACCTCCCGAGACTGGGTAGATCGAGATTGAGCAAGATTAAGTGGAGGATTTCGAGTGGGAGCCGATCAAACAGAGGTGTATATCTGGGCTTGATTCCGGATTTCTTATGAGGGGGAGCTTTGTATACCATCATCGCGGGCTTGGAATCATCTGGACTGAGGTAGAAATCCAGGGTCTCCCTGCACGGCTTCTCGCACCGATATGCTGTACCTGACGCCATGTGAAACAAACTGTTGTTCGAGTGGCTTGGATAGAATGAACCAGGTGAACATCAAAGAGTAATGCTCTCGTCCCTTCTTTTTTGAAGTTCTCGGCCTCTCTTTCCAGTGCTTGCATCGTGAATACGTTCTCCCAGGGGCGGTACCAAGACTCTTGGCCGGAGGGAGGTGGTGCCTTGGTCGAATGAAAGGGGAGCTACAGCATCAATTGATTCCATCGATCCTATGATGGTGTAAGCACACATTTCTGTACCGTGATCGGTACTAAATAAATACGATCTGGGCTAAAGGATCATCAATATCATCCGCTTCCTCTGCTTCCTCCTCCTGCTCCTCCTGTTGTTTCTCTTCCCCTTCCTCCTCCTGCTGGTTGCCCTCAGCGCCCCCGCCGCCGTGGCCACCTCCAACTGGCCAGTATGGCCCGTTCGGATGGTCATATACCACCGTTGCCCTCCTTGCCACAAGATGGTCAGGGCAGTAGCAGCCCACTGGCCGGGGCTCAGGTGGGCCAGCGCGAACACACTTGGAGTTTGAACCTTGTCTATCTTCACATTGGATAAATGGACCGTGATGCTTGCAGCCGCACGAATATTGCTCCTCGATATAGTGGCACCTTCAACCCATAAGACAGCATCCAGTGATGATGGCCTTTGTCCTACTTACATAGCGGATTGTATCTGGAAGCTTAGTGGCTGTTCTGGATTATTAGTTTCAACTTAGAACGCAATGGGCATGCAGCTTACGAAGCTTGTTGTAGTAGAAAGCTTTACTCGCCAAGCTCAAGCGAAACGAGAATGGATGTGGAGGATGGTAGTTATGTCGCATACCACAAACTGGAGCTACTCCTATACTTATACAAGCCTTCCTGCTGTCTTGCACCTTCCTTCTTCTGTGGGATGCAAAGGGTTGACCGTAAGAGGCAGGGGCGTGTTCGGGTGCCGCGAACAAGAACACTGCCGTCAGACGCTGATGAACGAAATGAAGTGCACTCAAAATTAAAGAAGCATTCGACACATATGTACAACTAAAGTTAACCATAAAAGGAAGGTAGGCCCTAGTATCCGATTGACCCCGTGGTTGACGTTGATTCCGCAGTGCCTTACGCAGTGGCGCCGGAGATCTTGAGGGTGTAGTCCAGCCCTTGCTGCACCTCCTCGGTGAGCTTGAAGGCATCATACTGGTAGAGTCTCTTGGGAGTGTTGGCAATCACGACGCTGGCTTCTTCATTCCTGGCAACCACAGCCGAGCCCGACCCATTCTCGAGCGCGACATACCGAACAGCGCCTGTGTTGGTGTTACGGATAGCCAGCGTTGCAGTGAATACTCCGCTGGCGGTAATGCTCACTTGAACGTTGCCAGCTCCGGTATTGCGGAGGGGGATGATGTTGGCACCCATATACTGAGGCTTGCGAGAAGACTGGACCACATAGGTACCATCGCCTTGGGAATCAGTATTCGCGTAGTTGAGGTCGCTCCTTTGGCTGAGGAATGCTTTCTGAGCAATTGTGTGGCCGATGTCCACATAAGCCATGCGAGCCCAATAGCGACCGACAATCTCCTGCACGGATGCAGACGCCGAAACGCGCGCAAGGGTATGGAGAGGCGTCTCATTGCTGCCCTTCTCATATTGCTGGAACAGCTGGCGAACCACATCGCTGCCCAGGGCCTCATAGTTGTCCGGGTTGTTAGTCAAATATGTCAAGAACGGCCACGCCTGGTAGTAGTTCCCACTCCCCGTTGAGCCATCCACGATGACCTGGAAGGAATCTCCGATCACTTTGTTCAGCTCGATCATGGTATCACCGGTCTGTTGGTTGTAGTTGGACCGTGCCTTCGCACATAGTGGAGAGGTGATGAATGTATCCGCCACCCAATTGGCGACCGTTTCCCACCATGCACCTGTCGCAGTCTGGTCCACCCAGGTCCGACTGTGATAGGTGAGGGCATGTCCATACTCATGGACGGTGACTCTCGGATCTGCGAGGGAAGATGGAATCACCTCCAACCAGCTGAGACCGGTGCTGGGGTCAGACTTCAGCACGCCTGCGGCACCGCCCAGATCATTTACTTCGTAGACATTTTCCTTCCACAGGGTCGTCACTGTGTTGGGGTCCGCGTTATATGGGATCCCCGAGGTCGTCCACCCGAGGTCACCGACATAGCAACTATAGGCAGCTTCCAGCATGGTTAAAACCCCGTCCGCATTGCTCTGGTCCGACGAATAGAGGCGAAAATGGTCGGAGTCCTTGTAGCTCGCTCCGCCGGGGCCAACATTCGGATTAGCCGTGAATGATATTGGCTGAGCACCGGAAGTAGCTTGCGGGGCTGGTACTGCAGAGGCCTGAATTGCCGACAACAGAAGGATAGGAATGATCTGTTTCTTGGACGCCATGGTGGTCGAATGGAAGGTGATGATTGCTTGTTGCACCCTTCATCTGGGGGCCCCGGTCACCGTTTATTTATACTTATCCCGGTATTTCGAAACACAGGACCCCTTAGCGCCAAGAAGGGCTTGGAGCGACTAGGGCACTTGTCAGTCATCTGCTTGAGGGACTAACATGAATATGAGACATTTTCAGACAACCAGTCCTGTCGTGCTCCTCCACTGCAATACCTGAGGCCGGATCTACGATGTGAAGCCTCTTGGCTCAGGAGAAATAATTAAACCAGGTTTGAGCCAGGCATTGGGAGCATGACGATCAGGTGATGGAGGAATGGCCCCGGCGATGTGATATCCATTGCTCTCTTGAGTCATGACAGGGCCCACCACCTAGTAAACCTCGTTGTGGAGTTGAACCTAAAGCGTAAGTTTTGATCAGGCCTCAAGGAACTTGTGGGGGGAACGGAACATGGCATGGGAGAGCTTACCGAAGGCTTGAGCCTGGAGAGTATGAGCAGGTCCCAATCAACAGATATGAAACGGAAAAAGGGGGAGATTATGGGGATCATCCTCCGTCTCAATCTGAAATCCCCCCCGACTCCCGTGGTTTCAGATCTATCTGGTTCGGAGCATCTTCGGCATTACCACTTCCTGGTCACAGTTCAGCCTTATCCATGAAGCCAAGAGTTGTACTACTACCCAGCACCCCAGTAGACGCTGCCTGAACATGGGGACATTGCCCCGGCTATGTTAGGATCCATATGCCGACCAGAATTCAAACCTGATCGCCCGGAGAAGGTAGCTAGCGGAAGGGAAGGCTCCCCAGCTAGGAACAGATATGCGGAGCGTATGGACCGAGTGGTTATCTGAGGACTTCCTGTCATTTGATTTGTGAATTTTTTTTTTTTTCAATCTTGGTACTGCTCTGAGAAGCAGACTGGGGTGCTTCTGAGGAATGCACTGGGCAGAATTATTCACTAGGGCTGACATTGGGAGTTGAATGGCTGGGAAAAGAACCCTACCCGACGCAATCCGGTACGAGCCGCGATGATCACTGCACAACGTAAGGCGTAGTGCATATTCGACTAATAATACTCTTGGTTACTCGGGTCTTATGCATGGCGTGCGTTGCTCTTGGCCTTTACCCCGCGATGGCCTTCACTTGCATTCACGCCCGATCAGTGGATGATGCCTGTTGATTGTCGCTCCACCGGCCCTTGCAAGCGCAAGACACAAAGCCCTACTTTCAAGTCTTCGTATTCTACGATCATATCCAATGCTTCCACCAAGTAAAGGTGATTCTGAGATTGAGAGAGTCAATCATGTTGAGAAACAAGATGGGGACATTCTTGCGCCAGTAAAGCCCACTCCGGAACACAAGAATGTCGGAACCTTGCAACGTCGTCTGAAATCCCGCCATGTCCAATTCCTAGCGCTCTCTGGCGCTATTGGAACGGGTCTGTTTGTCGGCACGGGCCAAGTGCTCTCGCTGTCAGGACCACTGTCGATGACCCTGGCGTTTGCTCTTGGCGGCTTGGATCTCTACGCCGTGATTAACAGCATGGGAGAGATGGCCACTTGGCTGCCTCTGCCAGGTGCTGTCCCTATCTACGCGGCGAGATTCGTGGATGAAGCCCTTGGTTTTGCACTGGGCTGGAACTATTGGTATCAGTTTGCCATTGGCGTGCCCATTGAAATCAGTGCTGCCGCGATGGTCATTGAATACTGGCCTAACTCCGTATCGCCGGCGGTCTGGATCACGATTCTTTTTGTACCCATGGTAGTGGTCAATAGCCTGCCCGTCCGGACCTACGGCGAGGTAGAGTTCATTCTGGGGGCGATCAAGCTGACGACAATTGTCGGCCTGATGTTGCTCATGTTAATCATCACGCTCGGCGGCGCACCTACCCACGATCGGATCGGATTTCGGTATTGGAACCACCCCATGGAGGAGTATCTCAAGACCGGTGCGCTGGGACGCTTCCTGGCCTTCCTCAAGGTGTTTGTCCAAGCGATCTTCAGCTACGGTGGAAGCGAGATCGTCGTGGTGGCCGCGGGAGAAACGGAAAACCCACGACGAAATATCCCCAAGGCGGTGCGTCGCGTGTTCTGGCGCATTACCATATTCTATGTTGGCAGTGTGTTCCTCGTGGGCATGTGTGTCTCTGCGCGCGACAACCGCTTGCTGAACGCCATAAAAGCCGGTGCGAAGGGGGCAGGAGCCAGCCCTTTCGTGATCGCCATTCAAAACGGTGGGATTCGAACACTGCCGTCGATCATCAATGCGGTCATTCTGTCCTCGGCTGTGTCGGCCGGCAATTCCTTCTTTTACGCCTCGACACGGGTCCTTTACTCGACGGCGCTCGATGGCAAGGCACCGCGGTTCCTTCGATATGAAAAGTTCGGGGTCCCGTATGCCTGTGTCGCCATCACCACCGCACTGAGTCTCCTTGTGTATCTCAATGTGTCATCGAGCTCCGCTGAGGTCTTCTTTTGGATCAGTAACCTGAGCTCCGTCAGTACCTTGGTTGTGTGGACTGCCATTGGGGTAACGTACCTCCGTTTCCACCAGGCGTTGAAATATCATGGCGTTGCTCGGTCCAGCCTCCCGTATAAATCGCCACTCCAGCCGTATCTGGCGTATTTTTCAGTCATCTTCTCCTCTGTTATGGCACTTCTGAACGGATTTGATGCCTTCTTCCCTGGTCACTTCAGTGCAAAGACCTTCATCCCACCCTATATCGCTATCCCCATCTTTGGAACCCTATACCTCGGCTACAAGTTTGTCAAAGGCACCTCAATCGTCAATATAGAAGAAATCGATCTGTGGTCAGGGAAAGAGGAAGCCGACCGTCTGGAGGCGATCTGGGAGCAACCGAAGCCACGAAATTTCCTCGGTATGGCCAATTCCTGCAAGTATGTGACCTGACTCACGCTAACATGGAGTAGAAAGAATCTGGTTCTGGATCGCATGACGCGACGCAGTTCTTTTACGTGTTCAATTTGTCCTTCCTATGTGGCCTTGTGGCGAGCTGTCATGGATCCAGCTTTAGCCATCTTAACTTCACTTGGAGCGGCCACCAATTGTGTTTCATATTTCGACTGGTCGATGGTTTCACAATACTTTCTGTAACTGGACCCAAAGTTCTACTACGTTCAATCGATTATAACTTGCGACGTATGAAGCAAGCAAGGGTATATCTGGCAACAGAACCTGGGCCCAGGTAGAGAGTCGGAAGCGCGCGTCCGACTAGACTTTACTTGTGTAGGAAAGCTGAGCACGCGAAAATTCACTGTATAATCGACGTACGCATATACAATTCAATAACCCTTTCATACTGGTGCTTCTGGCCCATATGTTCTCCGCCGTGATATCATACCGGTTACCGGTGCCCTTACTATATCTCATATACCCGCTCCCCTAAACCGACGGCAGTTTTTAATTGACTGATGGTCAGGTCAACCAAATTATCTCGAGTGTACTCTGTGAATAGCTTTCACTGACATCATCGACACTCCTACTGGTCGCTCGTACTGTGGACATGCTTGGACTTCGATGTGGGGGACAGGTTTGACGCGTGATGCTGAATACACCATCGGAGATGATCAGCCACCTTCCAGTAGACATCCTCGACCGCCGATTTGCCCACAATGGTGTCCAAATGTCCGTACCCCTCAACCTGGAACCTGCGGTACAGATGCTCTCCGAACCGGCGTCGGAGCATCTCGTAGTCTCGCAGGGTTGACTCCGGATCGAATACCTCATTCGCAGTTCCGGTCATGAACAGCACTGGCAATCCCTGTAGATACAGTAGATTTTCTGACGTGACAAGTGGGCGCAATTGGTTATCCAAGCATCCACCACGAGTGCCCATGCGAGTAATATGCTCCAGAATCTTGGTGTGAGTACCTGAGAAGAACTGGCCGATATTTTCATGGATGCGGGCATCCAAGTTATCATGATTCCAACAGAGCCCGAAGGCGAACGATGTCCTATGACATACAGTCGAGGTGCAGAGATCTCGACGTCGACGGACAGGATAGAAGCGGAGAACGGCATCGAGCACCCTTTGGACAAGACGGTTGTCGTGACTCTTGCCAATTGGAAAGAAGCTCCCCGCGAGGGACTCGTAAAGACGGATCAAGACTGGCGTGGCAGCCTTGACGGAGTTCCAGTAAGCGAATATTTGGTGAATGAAAACCGAGTTCGCCGTGACACCGAGCAATTGAGTCGGGTCAATGGTCCCATCCAACAGCCCCATTGCGAGGGCGACAGACCCTTGACAGTGAGCCACCACGTAAGCCTTTTGCTCCTCCCGACTAGAAATGTGTTGCAATGCTGCTGCAACGTCTAAGCGGCAGTCATACACGGTACATTTCGCTGCGATGTTGTTATCGCAGCCCCATCGTGGTGTCAATACGTAACACCGAGAACCGCGCGCCGTGAAATACTCAACCATATTGCAACGCTGGAAAGGAAGGGCGAAGATGCTATGTCTCGCGCCAACACCGGTGACTCCAGGTAAGAACAGGACTGGGGGATTGCCCAGGTTCTCGTCTATGTATCCTTCCTCGGTGACCGCCAAGGGCTCATATACCTGAAGAAGGACCGTGGTACCATCTTGAGCTTTCACTTCAAGCTCGGTCGAGGGTATTCGTTTTGGTGCGAGGGAATTGCGAGCATAATTCCCAGGCTGCTGCATAGGAACGAAGGGGCGAAAGAAAAACACGCTTAGCTGGAGGGCAAAATATAGTAAAAAGACGAGCAATGAAAAGAGAACGCCTAAACCAAATGGCTCTGTCGTACGAAATGTCTTTATCTGCTGTTGAAACGAGGGCCAGGATATGCGAAGGACTCCCATTCCTACCTTCATCGAGTCGTCTCGAGTGATGCGAATATGGATCGCAGTTGTCGCCTTCCACAGCTCACGAGGTGAGCATGATACAGTTGAGTCAATAGCTTTGTACCCCTCAAGATGAAAGATCGTACCCTCCACTGAAAGTAAACGTAGCGAATATACCATAGTTGTTACCTCTACGCTTGTCTCTGCCTGATCAAAGAACCGCACTCTGCCTTCTGTAACCCTCATCGTCCCGGTCGACAGCGCACAGCAGGACACGGTACCAGTGCAAATACCCTCGTACTCAAGCTTGTCAGGGCTGAGTATGGTAGGCCTCTTACCAGTAACAGATGTCCTGGCGGTCGTGCTTCTTTTTCGACAAATTTCGATGGTAAGGAATATCCGCATCGCGGATGACGCGCTTTGCCCCAAAGCCTCAGACACCGCAAAGTCCACATTCTTTCGCTGCGTGCTGATGTATCCAACTAATAGCTCCGTGAACTGCCATCCAATTGAGCGGGACTGTTCACGTATATCTGTATGATCTTCAGGGTTATCCTGATCATGGCTTAATACGCTTGGTTCGGAGCTGGCATCTAGACTTCCGTTCATACTCGACATATTGATACGATACCTATAGCTTTTAGCAAGGTGATCAAGTGATCGTTCGGCGAGCGCCGTTATGGTCGCAAGAGGGTTAACACCCAAAGATGTCGGAACAACCGATGCATCGCAGCACACAAGACCATGGTGGACCGCACTTCCATGGCCCATGAACACTTGTCCGATATGATTTGTGACTCCCTCGCGCCCTGTGCCATCTCTGCTCATATTAGCACCCCCAAGAGGATGAACTGTGACTTCATCTTTATAAAGGCCTACAACATATCTTAGCAGAGGCCTTAAATCGGGGAACACGTACTCACCGTAGAAATATGAAAATCCCATTGTTGCTCCTGTGCGACTCACCATGTCGTGCAGGATATTCAATATACCAGCGCAATTCTCGGAGCGGCCTTCCGCAGGCCCTCGAAAGCATGGCTTGTCATTCATCAAGATCATGGTCAATTCATTGCTGTCGTGAGACATGACCAGGTATGTCGCTGTGTGCTGGATTGCACCCCCTAGTGTTCTGGGTCCCAGGATAAGGGACTTGATACCGGAGACGGCCTTACGCCACTGTTGTACGGGACTGTAAAATATCGGTAAAGTACAATCTCTGAGGCTTTGCAGTGTAAGCATAACTTGGATGACTGGCAAAAAGGGCGCTGGAATACAGCCATCCTCAATGACATAGCCTGCTAAGGTCTCCGTCAACGAATTAGTTTCTCGATTATCAATCACTCCAGTGATCAATGGACCGGGTCCGTTTCCCGTTTCCGAGGTCTTTCCTGAGATGCCTTTGATTTCTTCATTCCCGTTGTACCCTAGTCTGTTGTATCAGCCAGATAGTACCGATATGGGTCACCGCAGCTCACCAAAGACCAACATATCTCCATTGCTGGACAGGTTTCTGCCGACCATCGGAGAAGTTGGCAAGCCGTACTTCCGTGAGCGAAGCAGGATCTCTGTTGTGCCCAACGACCCAGCCCCAAGAAAGCATAGATCGTTCTGTGTCCGATATAAACAACATTAATCATTGATGTGACAGACCCTGCATCGACAGAGCACATACAGCCTTTACCCAGAACAGTTGAGTCTTGAAGTCCTCCTTAAATACTGATCGTCCGCTTCCATGCCAGGCAAAGTAGACCACGTATCCGCGGCCATCGGGCGCTTGTTCAACGTACCGCACCTCACAGCCGCAGAAGATCTCCGCGCCCCAGTACCAGGCATCTGTCAGATACGTGGTGACAACCGAGTGCTTGGATCCATCGTTCAGACCGGTGCATTCATTGCCCGATCCAGTGTTTGGCTGTATCGTGATGCCCGCGTTGTTGCGACCGTGCTGAAAGGATGTTGTCAGCGGCACTCGGTAGAAATTCCGCTCTTTGCCGAGATACGCAGCTTGCTTGCGTAGATGCTCCAATTTTGCTAGGGGAGGATGGTCGGCCGGATACACCGATGGTTGCAGCATGTCTGCTGCACGCGAGTAGTCTAATTGACTCAGTTTCAAAGAATGGTCCGGTGATGGAATACACGGGTCGCATACACATCTGAAGCCCGGAGGGGTCATCCTTTATTTCTGGTGGCCATGAACTCAACTGCAATGTGCCCTGGTCCGCCTCAAGGAAGACTCCGGCATTTACAAGCGAGCAACCACCAAGCCCTGTCGGGCGTGAAATGAACGGTCAACATCGAACACTCACACCGAGGGATATCTAGGTACGCTGAGCCCTAGGAACCATACAGTACCAACATACCATGAGTGACGAAAGCGTGTTGTCCGTCGCCAAGGATCAATTGAAATAGTCGAGTAGCCTTGCCTGCAAGCGGCCAACTTGAACTCCCAGAAATGTTGAGCTCTTTCAGACACTGCGTTGAAGTATATGGGTATGCGCCAGCTACGAGACAGTTCTAGTCATCGCATCGGACTCGGACCACACGTTGGAGAATATCACTCGGAGAGAGCACTTACGTCGCCACTCCCAGCCCAGTTCCAGCACTGCGACGCTCTTTCCCGCTCGTGCCATTCGACTGGCTGCAACACCCGCTCCATAACCAGAGCCAACGACGACAACATCGTAGGCTGCCTTCATGGACTGAAAAGGGCGACTCAACCGAGGGTAATCGTCGGGTCTTGCCTCGTTATCGTCGGCCATGGTAGTTGTCTTGCTGATATAGGGGGAGATGCTGAGCGTGAGAACGTTGGAGGGCAACAGGGGGTGATTGATTTATTATATGTTGAAGCCATGGAAGCTCACCAGATGCTTTCAGCCACGCTGTACCGAAACCTAAATCGAGGCCACGAAGGTTACTCATTTGCTCGGGCATGTAAGCCGGCTGAGGTGAGGACTCGACTGCATGCAGGCATCCAATGGCCGAGTGACAACGATGTATCCCTTTCTCTACCAATCGCTCACTGGGTAAGATCTAGATCTTTAAACTTCCAGATCGGAGAGACAGTATCCTCGTGGTCTCGCCGTATTGACATGCCACCACTTGTCCATGCAGCTAAACAGGTTGAGCTGGTGATCTGACCCGACCGATTGAGAAAGATGGTTTATACTATCTCTGACCATCATTTGTGTAGTCAGTGGAAGATAGCCGATCACGGGTATGTATTTTACCGCTGTACGTTACGGACCGTTACATTCGCCTCGTCACCGGTATTACCAGCCATTGGGAAATTTATGCTTTCCCAGGGCGTGTTGGGGATCCAGAGGCGCTTTTCCCATTCTATTTGGTTGGGTGTGACAATATATATAGAGAGCTTCTGCGCCTGCAAGATCATTCGATCGGAATATCACCCCATTTCGCAATCCCAATCCTTATATGAGGTGAATCGGTGCCCTAACAGGGGGATGCCTATACCGTCCCGGGCTTAGCCAAATGTCCCTCTGTCCAGTTTACTCGTCATCGCAGCAGGTCCAGCAGCCCTACAGCGCAGGTATAAGTCAAATGTGGGTCGTTTGTAATGATCAATCAGGCCATCATAGTCAGAACATACGTTAGAAAGCTGGGCTTGCTCGGTACCAGGAGGGCACGAGTAGTCCCAGATCTACAGTGGGGGTACATCGTTTCCTTCTACGGATCTTGCCAGGACCCTCCCTTATGGCGGTGTCGTCGGCGACCTTGTTTGTCGCAGATCCATACTAAAAGCGATGATATAAAGGCTGTGATAACGATTGATTCGCGCCTATGGCACTATCTAGTGAGTAACACTGATGGAAGCCAGATCCTGGAATAGGTAATCGACATAGAGGCTTGGTAACCATCATGGAATCCACAGTGAGAAGAGGATATACATGAGCGGCCCCTGGGGAAGCTCTTTGGGGTAAAAAAAAATAGGTATCCGACAAGAAGGATTTAGAAAGGTTGTGAAATTATCAAATTATGGTCAGTCTGCAGACATCCCCCGAGGACCTGGCTAAAACAATATATATACACTCTAGCAGGCATCAGAAGGCACCTTATCGCTGCCCACCCGACGCGATGCATGATATTCAGCGCCTTCACCCAAGCCACGCTTCGCAAACGCTTTCCAAATCTCGCACTTGTTAGCACCATCGGTAAGAGCCTTATCGGCATCGAGGATGGCATCGCGCGCCTGGACACAGTTGGGGTTGCAAGGTTGCCTAAATGCCACGATTAGCCGGGGTGAGAGGGAGACGAGGGACGAGACGGGGTTGTCACTTACAATGCCATGCCATCAACCACGAGCTTCATGGCGAGATACTTGCCGTCAGTCGGCACTCCGTCCTTGAACTCCGGCTTGGGTCCGTCGTTCTTGCCGTGTTTATCAATCAAGTTCCACAGCAGCTCGTACAACACGGTAGCCCACACGGTGCCGATCGCATGCACTTCGTCCAACTCATTGAGACTCACGTAGGTCAGAGGATTGGTCTCCAGGGAGGTGGAGAACGGGTAAGCACGGATGCCGCCTTTCTTGTTTGCAGCCCATTCGCCCATGGTATAATCGGTCGAGTGAGTATCGCCGGACTTCAGCCGAATGGCCGTGGCCATGAAGTCTCCCCAGCCCTCGCCCATTCCACCGGATTCAAGAGCATTCAAGCAGCGGGCGTAGCGGGTCCGCCAGTAAGCCGGTTCGAGACTGTGTGCCGCGTGGTTAGTGGAGACAGTCTTATCTTGGGGGTCAAAAGGGGATACATACGACCGTGAGTATACTCGTGAATCACGATACCTGCCTCAAAGGAGCCGTCCCGATAAGGCTGGGACTCCGTCCAGATGTACATGCGCATGCGGCCGGGCTGTCCATCCGGGGGCGTCGCGAAGTTGGCGTTATTCGTGCCAGAGCCGTCCTGAGCATTCAGGATCACGTAGTCGTTTCCAGCGCCGCCTTTACCGTTGTTGTCGTACTGGAAGTTACCAGCCTCCTCGTTGAAGCCCAGGGTGTAGAGAAGGTCGTGGTACGTGTTGGCAGTGTAGAACAGCTGCGTGATAGACGCATCGATATAGGACTCCGGGGGTGTCGCATTGAGCGAAAATGGGTACTGGAATTTCAGATCGGGGCTATCGGGCCGATAGTTGTTCAGGTACTGAGAGCCACCAGTCGGGTTCGACTGCGCAATACCATTATTCCCGCGCGTAGTCGTATAGTTCTTGTCTCCGTCACTGATCCAGGTGAATGCAGATGCGGACGAATCCCATGGGTCGCTGATGACGGTACGAGCACCCTCTGTTGGATCGTTCAGGCCCCATGCACTGAGGGTATGTGTCAGAGTTGATTCAACCGTTGAAGGATCATGGCGAGAAGACTCACTATACTTGGTAGTCCGCTTCGGCGACGTAGTCAACCACACCATGGACATCTTTGCCGGTATTGGCATCAATGTAGGTCAACAGCCAATTGCTGTCAATATCGGTCTCGACCCTCCAGGTCAAAGCAAGGCTGCCATCTTCCTTGAGCAGATAGACTAGCTGAGCCTTGGGCTCTGACACGGTGCCGGAGACTCCCTTGAAATTAAACGACTCTTTGTCTTCCGTAGCCTCCGTGGAGACTTGATCCAGAGTGATCGAAAGCTGCAGAGCTTCGGAGGTTCCCCTGAGCGCTGCTACAGGATCGGTGTAATCCCGCTTCGTCAAAGGGTTGGCCTCGGGAATCTTGCCTGTATAGAAGGAGTGGCCATAGGAAAAGATCTTCCCATTTTTCCCAACCTAGATGATGCGGTTAGCAGGGAATAGACGATGGCGGAACTGTGACATACATTGACATTGAAGTCCGCATTGTCAATGTCAAGGCCATGGGCCGTTTGACGAAAGTTAACGTGAGCGACCCCATTGCTCCCAATATAATGGTCCTTGACAACACGGAAGGTGGCGTCCGGCAGGATATTCTTCACGAGCTGGGTCGCCGTCTCCACGTAGCTCTGCTCGGCGAATGGAGAGAAAGAGGATGACACATCATTGGAGGAATCGATCGAGTTGATATACTTTGCTACTTGGTGCAGACGGAATGAATTCAGGTCAACTGTGCGACGTTGAAGTCCTTGTGCATGATGAGTAGGATGCGCGATGGCGGCCAAAGGTAGGCCAAGGGCTCCAGCCAGTAGAAGACCCCGCATGATGAACGGCGAGAAACGTTGGACTCAATGCAAATGAAGAGAGGATGGTCTGTAGAATGATTCTGCCATGAATGCTGCGACGCTCGGGTGTTATTTATACCAGTTCACTGGGGAGATCTCGACGCGCTGGGCCAACGTAAAGAAGCATTTCGTCTTGGCCCGAGACAGGCCGGTGCTAGACATATTGCGACGCATCCATCATTCTGGGGAAAAGGCAATCAGCTGCGCGTTCAGGCTCCTGCAATATCCGACAAACTTCATCTCTAGCTGCGTGAGGTTACCTTCCTGCACCGCATGGTGGAGCAGTCACCCAGGGTCAGACCACTCCGTGCAGAGTATGAGAGAAATGTCCAGGGCCGTTGAATCATACTCCTTTCCTTCGAGCCATTGCGACATTGCATTGAAGAAACCACTCCGTCGGCGTTCCGATTGATCTATTCAGGGTCTTCCCAAACGGGGTAAGTTGCTAAGACTTTAGATTGCTCTTAATACCACTTTAGCGCCAATCCTGCGATGCGGGAAATGAATGCCGAGACTTTTATGCAAGTACCCAATGGTGGAGGGCCGATGATTCCTCACAATCATCTTGGCGTTCTCTTGGGTTACATGCAGGTACAAACCTCGGCGGCGCTTATCAACGTCCAAATTGTGAGTCCCCAGGGCAGAGGACAGGGCCACAGACCACTTCACCCCACTCTCTGTGAACTCCCCTCGCATTCCCACCCCATCAATGGTCAGGGGAGTCCTGCTCCGCATGTTTCAGGCACCGTGCCAAGCCCGATAACCATGCACTGTGCCGAAGCCGGCATGACCTCATGCACAAGCGTATACAACAGAAGCCTATCACGGCGGGTGTGCACACGTGAGAGTTGTCTGGTCTAGTTTACCTATCACGATACCCCCCGAGGAGAGGGGAATTGCCGAAGTATGGTAAGTATCCTGGAAAAGCATGCCATACAAGAAGTGGATCCCAGTCAGGGGCTACACATTATGCATGTCCAGCCGCGGCGGAGACCGGATCCTCCCCGACCTGGGCTTAATACCCACCCATATAGGGCACTCTCCCAAATGAAGTCAAACAGAGTAAGACATTTCTTGACGTACACGCAGTCCACCCCGCCATGTCCAGTAGCTTTAACGGTGACAGGTGTTATTTGAAAGGAAGCGGCGTTCGATTCTGCCCTTCAACTAGAGGTACACTATATGAGGTGCCAGAGCACTGCTATCTATCGTAATCATGTATATGTACACCAGCATCAAAAAGAAACACGAAAGGTGAAACCAAGAGAGAGAAGATGGAAACAATAGAGACGCCAGAAGCCACCGGATCTAAAGCCTCAAGGGAGTCCTCTCCGAACTCCGGTCCTTATCCCAATATAACTCCGCAAACGCTCCGCCTCTCTCGAGCAGGGCCGCCGGCGGACCTTGCTCCTCAACGTGCCCGGCATCAACAACAATAATCTCGTCAAAATCTACAATGGTTTCCAGTCGATGTGCAATGGCGATGACAGTATGATCGGCAAATTCACTCCGGATGAGCGACTGGATGAGGTCATCCGTTTTGGTGTCGATGCTAAAGGACGGCCAGGTTAACAATCACATCGGAAAAGAAAAGAAAAGAAAATAACAGTATGGGGCCACGGACCTGCTCGTCGCTTCATCAAGAACTAGAATCTTCCCTTCTGGCCGTACCATAGCGCGGGCGAAGCAAAGGAGTTGCTTCTGACCCGGGGAGAATGTATCAGGCGTAATCGTAGCATCTAAGCCACCGAGCTCTCGGACCACATCCCAGAGTTGGACCTTCTTCAACGCATCAATGAGAATGTCATCGTGGATTGAAATACCGGGGTCCACGTTGAGGCGAACCGAACAGCCCGGTAGGAGGAAGGGCTCCTGGGGGATACAATTCAGCTGGGCGCGCAGGTGGTTGCGAGCCAGCAGGGAGATGTCGAGCCCGTCGATGTTGATCGTGCCGCTGGTCAGTTCAATCAGGCGGAAGAGGGACGATACGAGCGAGGATTTTCCACTGTGATGTATTGTTAGTCTTGATCAGATGAAGGGCCTCTATGGAGGAGCAAAGGACGATAACGAACCTTCCGGAGCGACCGCAGATGCCAACCTTGGTACCTGGCTTAATTGATAAAGAAATATGATCAAGCGCACGGGTCGAGGAGTTCCTATCGCCACGGGATGTTAGTCGAGGCACGAACTGAACAGGGCGACAAGACATAAGAGTCATACTTGTAGGAAGCCACCACATTGCTAAACTCGATTGCTCCCCTGGCAGGCCAATCTGGCGGAGGCACAGCTGTCTCGTCTTCCAGGTGCTCCGACTCAATAGTCGACTTGAAGTTGCGAATTCGTGCCACTGCCCCAATGGATGTCTCCAAAACAGTCCATTGCTTGATCAGACCCTGCAGATTCTCGGTAAAGGTGACGATATTCAGCAGTGCCAATCCAATGAAGCTGGCGCTTACTTTGCCGCGCGTCGCGACGGCGATGGAAACGAGGACGACGGCAAACCCGGCCACCATCAGGGCAATGACCAGTTCGAGCCAGCGCTGAATGGCGAAGAGCAGATAGAAGGGCTTCTGGGAGTCGTTGAGCAATTGGCTGTTGCGTCGGCGGTAATGGTGCTCCCACTTGTAGCTCCGGATGGTGGACAGGCCACTGAGACTTTCCAGGAAGTGAGAGACTAGCGGGGCTTTGGCTTCGATATCTAAATATCGGATCTGGCGTGAGGTGCGCAGGTAAAACCGTTGGGTGAAATAAAAGGCGACGATACAAGCGGGTATGGTGGCAGCGATGTATCCCGTTGCAGTGCAGATAACCACCATTTGGGCCACACAGGTGAAGAAGGTGAGGATGGTATTCAGGACAGAAAGCGGGAGCTCCATGTCGATCAGCTGCAGGTCTTGACTGAATCTAGGGCAGAGGTCAGCACGCGTTCCCGTTCACGATGTATCTGCCTTCGCTGCTACTCACCGGTTCGTCGTGTTGCCTAGATCGGTGGTCTGGAAGAATGACATGGGGGCACTGAAGAGTTAGCCAAGGGAAGACAGGGCCAGTGGAGAGGACGTACTCTAGAACACTTTTCAAGAGCTCAGCGTGCATATTTCTGGCACCCCGGGCCACCAGATTCGCCATTAGATGCCTAGTGGAGGATCAGCATGAGGGAGATGCTAAATAGAAGACATACGATCCGGATCTGAGAACTCACCAGCAGGAAGTGACCAGTGTGGAAGTGGCCATCACCGCGATAAACGCATAGATCCCGAGCCAATACCCCAGTCTCTCGTTGGGATGATCGATATTTGAATTTGCCCACTTCTCCACCCAGAGGGCTAAAGTCGTCAGCAATCACTGATGGTCACTTGTGCGAGTATACTTACAAGGGTATGTAATGGTAACCACATAGGCCATGATCAAAAGAACAAACACCGCGGACCGGAACACTCCCAGAACTTGGGCATAGTACCAATAGATGGACATATCACCCGTGCGTCGCCCATCCTCCTGCGGTGTTGGTTCTAATTGTACTTCTGGGCTGGCTAACGAGAGCCGATGTTGAGAGAGCCGATTCTGCGAGAGACGGTTTGGCACGAATTGGCTTTGGCCGAACTGATTCTGAGAGACTGATCATGTGAGATCTGTTGGGAAAACCGCTGGGAGAAAGGTTGAGAAAATTGCTGAGAGAATCGCTGAGAGAATCTCTGGGAGAATCGCTGCGAGAACCGATTTTGAGACAGTCGGTTTCGGGGCCTGGGTCTTGGGATAGGGATCTCGGGGGCCTCCAGGTGAACGGTTGCCTTCCGTTTCGGCAAGGCAGCCAGACTACGGATATAGCTGTCGGCTCGAGAATGGAGCTCTTTGTATGTTCCCTGTTCCATGATGTTGCCTGATGGGCCCATGGCGATGATATGGTCCGCAACAGAGAGGCGGGAGGCTGGCACATGGTTAGAATGGGGTGAAGATTCCAAAGGATATCGGGGCAATACGTACGGCTGTTCGTCGTCAGGATCACTGTCGTACCCAGCTTCCGTAATAGACCCCCTGGGGCCAACAGGGCATGGAAGACCGCATCCTCCGTGGTGCGGTCCAGTCCGCTGAAGACGTCGTCGAGGATAATCGTCTCTGCTCTGGAGTATACAGCCCGGGCCAGAGCCTTTTATAATGCACTGGGTCAGCATATGACTGTCCATGGAAAGGACAGGAGATCAAAAGTGAACAAAAGGAAACATACCACGCGTTGCTTCTGCCCTCCACTCAGAATAGCGCCTTGAGTCCCTAACATGGTCTTGTCCCTATTCGGCTGTTTGCGGATATCATCATAAAGGGCACATGCATCGATCACGGTATTATACCAACGCAGGTCGAAGAGCGACTCTCCCAAGATATTGTCCTGGATGGTGTTATTCGTCAACCAGGGTGTCTGCGAGCAGTACGCAATCAAGTCGGGATCAGCTTTCAACCCTCCCGAAAACACGGGCGTCTCTCGCAGCAATGCGCGGACAAAGGTGGACTTCCCAGATCCAACGGGCCCGACGACAAACGTCACCGTGCCTCGATGAATCTCAAAACTGAGATCTTGTACCACGGCTGGTTTACTCGCTTCCCAGCCAGCGCTGCGGCCCTCTGCCACAAAGACCGGACCGGTGACTTCGTAGTACAATGGTAGCTTCTCGCGACTGGAGATACTGGGGACCCCCTCCACGACCGACATCCCCTTTCCGTCATAGACGACTCCAATCTCCGTGAGTGCACTAGATAAAACACTGGCAGGGATGCTGATGTTGCTCCGAGTCCCTCGGGGTTCATGTGCGTCGTCCCTTCGTGGGTCCGATTGCAAAAACTCGTTCACTCGTTTAATGGAGCCGATTGCAGTGGCGACTCCCGTTGCAGCTTCGACCAGGTTAGAGATTGGAGTGGCAAGAAGAGTGAATAAGGTGAGCGATGTGAACGCCTTAGTCGCTGTCAGGGTTTCGTCTCCTTTATGCCGTGCGATGAGGGCGTAGATAGTGAACGAGGCCAGCGGAGAAAGTGTGACGTTGCTGTATGCCACGCCGACCACCAGGATCAGGAGTCGACGGAATTTTTCCGACTTGACGACCTCTTCGATACGCATCGTCTGGACGAGGTTGAATAGTTTGTCGGTCAGTCCAGCTGTGCGGACTCCTTTTACTGATCCCAGAACCTTGGCGGTAATATCGACTCGTTTTTCAATGGCCTCGAGCCAGACCTGCTGGCGAGGGCCAGCCAGTGCGGAGATGAGCAATGACAAGGCCATACAGACTACTCAGAATTAGTGCTATGTGAAAAAGTAAGGGAGGAGCACGTGTACATACTAAATACTACGATGATCGGGGCGATGCTGGCGACTCCCAGCTGACGCCATAACAAATACAGCGCAATTGGAATCTCGACAATACAAGCCCAGGCATCGTGAATGTAGTGTAGACCACCCGAAATACGCTCCATATCTGCACTCATCAGAGTGACAGGGGCACTGGTTTCAACGTCGATGTCACGCATGATCATGACATGACCATAGAGCATGTCGACCAGACTGGCCCGTATCATGGAAACCAATCGATATGCCTGATGATGGGCGAAGGCCGTGGAAACCTGGCATAGTCGGTATCAGCTATATATCATCTCCATTTATGGAATGAACAAACTCACCGCGATACCCGTGTAAACTATAGCGAATGCTCCAATCAGTGCGTATCCCTGTGCCTTGGGGTGGGTAAGCTCGTTCGATCCCACCCAGGTTGTGGTTGCTTCCACCAGAAAGGGCTGTGCGAACGTGAAGGCCACCTGCAGCACTCGAGGGAAGACGCCTAACAGGATTGGAACCAAGTAGTATCGGCAGCATGCCCAGAGTAAACTGTGAGGGGAATCCCGGTTGGGTCCTGCAATGATTGCGCTGTCGTTAGCACGAACAAAGCGTGAAGAAGTAGAGCAGGCAAGCTTACCCTTGCTCCATAGGGCATACAGCCCGTCGTCACCGTGCCCCGTAGAGCGAAGTGAGTCCTCGATTGGGGGAAGCAGCTCAACCGTAAGATCTACGCGATTGCCGAGCATTAAGAGCGGGTTGAGCCAGCAGTAGAGACATTCTCCCAGAATCCCCACGGTCGATTCAGGAGGTGCATCTTTGTAGTTTCGTCTCAAGAGGGACCTCTTGGACATCGTTTCGGTAATCAACAACACCACCTTTATGCACAGTGTCACCGTATAGAGGACCGCAATCGAGCGATTCCTCTCCAGGAAGTATAACGTGCGTGTCTCGGCCAAGGACAAAATCGAGGAAAGGAACAGATAACCACAGTTGATGGTAGCGGGCCGGATAGTACAGATATGCTCATAGTGAGAAAGAATACCGAATATGATGGACGCCAGCCAGGAGACGACAGCCGTTGCGATAGTAGCTCGAGTGGTTTGTCCCGACGGCGCCACCCAGAGGCCGACGAGGGTTAGCTGAAGGACGGCCAACAGCGCATATCCACCCTAGCGAGCAAGTCAGTTTGCATACTTTTGTCAGGAGCTCTTTCGCTTCAGGTGCATCGTACTAGCTTTACAAAATACCGATATCCTCCCTGCACCTTTATTGTCTGTTGTCTCAGGTGGTAAATGCGTGGCAAGGCCCAGAAGAGAAAAAAGAGCGTCACCGGTATTGTGAGGACTGTCTCTTCGAAGTACAATGTGAAATCAAAGCCATTTTTGCACTCATGGCTGACAACAGGCCCAAAGGTATCTTCGACAGCAATAGGGCATGTTGCCGCCGCTCTGGAATGAAGCCAGAACGAAGACATGGGGATTGTGAACTAGTGACGTTTGATTTTTTTTTTTTCATCTATGGACGTATCCTCCACATTATGAGATGGAAAGTAGATCATGGTGATCGACTTTTGTTCATCAGCATTTGAAACTTGACGGTTTGAGTCGTGGCGGTGCTCGTGGGTCCGAAATGGCCGTACTTTATATGCACGGTGAGCCGCCGAGCTTAGGGTTTACGACGCCTATTCTATTAATGGCAGTCTACGGAGATCACACTCGCCGAATCGTATTATAAACTCATTCTCCAGGCATATATGACATGCAGGCTCATCAAATATCTACCAGTTCCTTCTAGTTCCTGCCAGATCTGCCCCCCCCACCACCCCCACTCCAGCTCTGACGAAGGACTACTTCAGGCTCCTCTGAAACAATTATGCCACGCGATGAAGACCATCTAATCCGGCCATGTGCGCTGCTAGTGCTAGGCCACGTTTTTGTTTACCTTCCAGGTGCTCCTGCTGATCTTCTTGGCCTCTCATCTTCAGCCCCAAGCCCGACCCTTCAATGCTAGCATCAGCGTAAGCGTCAGCATTGGCATTGACATCAGCATCAGCATCAGCGTTATCACCGTGTTCCAAAAGTTCCAGAAACTGGAGAACTTCGGCTGGTGCTACCGTCTGCCGGCCCTTTTTGAAAACATACTTCGAGATAGCCGACGCAAGCACACCTTCCTCCGAGCCCGCCGTCCCATTTTCATGGTGGCTACCGGGTTTCAGGAAATGGCTAACAATGTATAGCCATTTGTCATCCCAACACAGGACTCGTGACTCGACATCATATCGCTGCCAGGGCTTGATCTCTCTTCGGAAGATACACGACACGCCGCCGAGCACAGGAGTGAGATGTTTTAAGGATCTGGTTTGTTTCCCCCCAACTTTCTGGGCATTTCCGCTGCGAGCCCTTCTCGGTGGTGCAGATAAGGGGGTAATAACGTCCTTGCAGAGCAGTAGTAGTAGTTCGATGCGGCTGATGTCCAGATCGGCGTAGAATGTGCTGTTAGACTTGTGCAGATTGAAGTCGACTTCTGCCAGAGAGCAATAGGATCGGGTCCGGAGGGGACGAAAGAGGGCGGAAGGGCCGTCGCCTGAGGAGGGTTGATTGCGTTTCCAGACAATATGGTTCACGAGGATTGCAATAATTCGAGCCTATTAATTCGTACTCATGCCGTGGTGGTTAACCCAATGCTTCGTTCGAGGTCAAATACGTAAGGGAATGCAGAGTCTATCACTAACATGCCATAATCCAGGAATAGCTTTGGGGTCATAGACGAAAAAGAACAGCAGAATACCGCCCAACGCGGGGAGGAAGGAGTAGACAGACATAGCGAAGATTGCAGACTGAGGAGTAACGGGAGAAGAGTTGTCGCAAAGGAAAGATTGAAAAATGATGGGGGCCACCGGCGATATAAATACAAGCCCCCACCATGGAGCTGAAGGTCTCGCACAGTAAGAATCAAACAGCCCCATCCTTGCCTTTTTGGGCACTAGAGTAGAAGCCCGATTTTTAACGTGAGTTGATCTGATCCTACGTGGGTGTTGTTTGGGAAAGTTCAGTGCGGTAGAGGGTATATTGAAGGAAGCAGGTCTATCGGTACAAAACAACAATCATGGGTACAAAAAATCAAAACACCTTCATCGACTGAATAACAGACTCAATCTTCTCCATTCCACAAGTCCCAGCAGTGCTCATATAGGTTTCCCACTATTGGCTACATTAGCATTGCCCAAACAACCTCATGCGATACGGATCGGCAACTCACCTCGTTCAAGACTCCCATCAGCGCAGCAGACCCAGTCAACTCTCTCACCATCTCGAAGTACTCTTTCGTCAACTGGAACGGTCGTGCCGTCAGGTTGGGAACGTACTTGCCGACCAATCGCTTCGGGTCCAGCGCATGGCGGTCGATCAAGTCCAGCAAGCAGCGTCGGAAGCCAGGCACACCGGGGAGGAGATGTGAGGAATGGAAGGGAATATCGATCCCCTTGAGAGGAATTGTCGCGCAGCCTCGTGTGAGGGCGGTGCCAGTTTGTGTAGTAGCAACTTGGGATTTTACTAGCGAGGTTAGCTGGTCGGGAGACAGGACGCTCGAAGGAAGGAGAGAGGCAGCGGTCGCGTTGATATGATCGAGAACCGATTTGAGGCACTGGAGAGGTTGGATCTAGGGCAGGTTAGCGCGTAGAAAGGAGAGGGCAGGGGTAAGTGAGGCTTGCCTGTCCTGCGCACACATATTGCAACCCTGCAACGTTGAAGTTGACAATCTGCAGCAACTGTCCCGTCTCGGCTGCAATGGTTTGCACCACCAGCTGCAGCGCTGCTTGGTCAAAGCCTAGAGAGTTCCTGTGAGCAATGGCTAACTTCAGCCTGCCAGACACATCAGGACGACGCCTACCTGCGCAGACCCGGCTTGGATCAACCGCACACATCCGGAAATCGGATTGCCCTCGGTCATCGCGCTCCACGGCGAACTGCATCAACAATCCGCGATAGAATACCACTTGCACCAGGCTCTCCACACTGAAAATCTTCCCGACCGCACCGAGGGCTGCATACTCGCCCAGCGAGTGGCCGGCGTACGAGCTCCGCTCCGAGATTAATCCTCTCGCCTGGAGATCTGCAAAGATCGCCAGCTCCATCAGCGTCAAAGCTGGCTGGGTGAACTGCGTGGCCGACAACAGCCCCTGGGGTGCATGGTACGTGTAGAACTCAGTGTCCTCGTCGATCTCGGGGAACAACGGGAGAAGCTGGACGTTGCCATCGGTGCCCACGGATTCTCGCTTCATGCTCATGTATTTCTCGCGGATGTGCCGACCTTGCGGGCCTCCGAAGTACACGGTGAGCTCCTTGGGGTCATTGCGGACGATGTCGGTTATGCGGAAGCCTGACGATGGTTTAGTAAACGCTTACCAGCTAAAGAACACCATATCACAGGGAGGATCAATGGAAACCCACCGTAGTTATCGGAGAAGTAGGTATCAGCGTAATCCCACACTTGCCGTGCCGCCTCGCTCTGGGTATACAGCTGCATTCCCATCCCCTTCTGCTGACTTCCCTGGCCCGTGAACAACAGCGCCGTCTCCTCAGGTTCCACTTCAGCCTCCCCACGCAGCACGGTTTCTCCACGCTGGACATGCTTCGCTTCGACGGAGATGATCTTGCGGCCCGCCAGCATACCCACATGCTGGAAGATAACCTCGATTTCATCGCCCGGGAGCACCATGCTCGTGAACGAGCAATTGAAGCTGCGGAACGCACCGATGGCCGACGCGCAAGTGTAATGCTCGACGAGACCACGGACACGTGCCGACGTGTACATGCCGTGCGTAATCAGCCCCGGTAGATCCGCATACCGCGAGAGGGAGGACGAGACGTGGATGGGATTGAAGTCCCAGGAGACATGGGCGTAAGCCTCGTTCGAGTCCGGCATCCTCATCATGAGTGACGACCCGTCGCCAGTGAGTGGCATCGGGTTGTTAAACATGTGCCGTTTCTTGACTGGGCTGCCATGGCGCTGTAGGTAGTCCATGACGGGGTTGCCACGGCAGGTGGCGGCATAGAAGGCCACTGTTGCAACAGAGCTTGACCGACCAGGCAGTGAGGACTTCAGGCGCACATCACCTACGGTGGTAACGGCCTTGAAGGTGTCCCTGCTGGCGTATTGATAGGTCGACTGCAGTACGAAAATTAGTGTCTGGTCCTGCAGATCTAGGTCAGCATCGCGCGGCTTGAACCACGGTTTCGACTTTAGCAGAGCCACCTCCATGGGTCCACTGAGGCACAACTCCATTTCTTCTTCGTCGACCTTACGGAAGGTGTTTTCCCAGTCCGTGTGCGTGCCGCGGTACAGGAATTGGCTGGTCAGTTCCAGGACGACCTTCCCTTCCTGGTAGACGTCACCGCGCACTTCCACAAGCTTACCAGCATCTTCGATCGTGATGGCCTGAATACGAGACTTGGTCTCGAGGACAGCGCCCTCCTGGATAGGCTGCGCGTCGGGTGGGATACGGAAGCCGTTGGTGAGATGCACCAATGTCAAGAGATCCACGTCCAGCTCGTGCGAGAACAGTGGCTTCATCAGTGCCTCCCAGCCGACAACCACCCCAAAGTCCAGCGGTGCGTACAGGGTCTTTCCACGGCGCTTGCTGGACGCATCGCTGGCGTTCTGCACACAGTGCGCAAACTCTGCAATCGAGTCCGCCGTGACTTCGAGCTGAGTCTCGCAAAATGTATCGTGCACGGATGTCCACTTCTTCGGCTGCGAGCTGGTGAACCACACACGGTAGTAGAACTCTTTGACCCGCTCATTCCGACCCTCCATGATCTCATGGATAGGCGCGTATACAGCGTCGCGCCGGTACTGGTACATCAGCCGCAAGCCGATAGCCGCACCCCCAGCGTTCCGGTAGTTGATGATCTCCAGCGTGATGGACCCGGACTCGTCAGCACGGATATCGACGACCTTCACCGGTTCAGAATGTGGGCGGTATTCGAACAATGAAACAGTCGTGTCGGACCGGTGACCCGTCTGGACCATCACATAGGAATCGCGCGTCGGCTGGAAGAGGCGGCGCAGTGGGTTCTCAGAGATCGCCCGGCCCTGCACAATCGTAGGCGCATTGAAGAAGGCCTGGCGCCAGCCACCCTGCGTCCCGCCCAGCGCAGCTAGCCACTGGTCCAGCGACGGCATCGGAGAGTTCATCTCGGGAGATACCTCATACAGAAGCGAGCCAGTGTTACCAACGGGGACGCAGTTGATCCCTGCCTGCGCCATGCTCCACTCACTGACAACGGGGTAAGGGCCAAAGCAGTGCACGATGGGGATTCCATCTTCGAAGTAGTCGGGATCCCGCATCTCCAGACGTTCAATATGTCCCTCATGGATGGCATCCAAGATCTTTCGCGCTGGCTCATCGACCACCGTTGAGTGGCGCGCGGCGACCGGCCCGTGCAGAATACACACCCGCCCAACATCACCGTCGACCACCGCGTTGAGGTCCTCCGACTGCCACAGCGAGTCCTTCTTGAAGTACTCCTCGAAGTTCTCATCCAGCACGGGCACGAACGGGACCGGCTTTTGGCCACGTCGTCGGCACAGGTGTAGGAAGTATTGTGCGTCCTGTGTACCCATGAGCTGGTCAGCGGCACAGGGATTCTGCTCCAGGAACCGTTCAATCGCTGGTTTGGGGTCGCGAAGGTCGTCCACGCCGGCGACCACAGAAGAGGTAATCTCCATGTCGTCACCGTCTTGGTGCTCCTCTCTTTCATGGCCGATCCGGGCTTCTACGCGCAAAAGGAAATCAAACAGGAACTGCTGGAACGAGGCATCGATCCAACGGCCTTCGAGGGAAACGTATGTCAACTCGACCAGCCGCGAGATGACCTCGGCGTAGGTCATCTCCTCCAGATCCACCACGTTGCCGAGCTCGTCGCGTCCAAACCAGACTTTGTGCGAGTCGGCGTTCAGTCGGCGGATCAAATAGTCGCGCTGCTTCTGGAGTTGAGTGAGACGCTGTGCGCGATCGAGCTTGAAGATTGTCCGGTCTAATTCCGCCCAGAGACGCACACCACGCGTCGCCAATTTGTGGATTGGCTCTCCCATCTCGGAGGTCACCGTCATAATTCCTCCTGCCGGCTGGGTGTAGGTCTGCTCCCAATCTGCCTCGTCAGCCACACCTGGTGCCGCAACAATAGCTTGCTTCACCGCTGCGCTGGTATGCGCTTCCTTGGCCGTCATCAAGCGGCTACCCAGCAGGATGCCGTCGAAGGGCATGAGGGGCCGATTGTAGTGCTGCGCCCACTCCCCGGTGAGGTAGGGGAAGGTGTCCTCGGCCCCTCCGAAGCCACTGCCTGCCACCAGGATCAGGTTCGAGCAGCTGCGCACCGCACCATACGCCTGGAGGATTGGCTGGTGGAAGTCTTCGAAGGAGTGGTGGCCACCCCCGCGACCGCCAGTCCATTGGAGGATCACCGGGAAGTTGGGATGGGCCCGCGCGATGGCAATGACCTGGTGAATGGCCGGCAGCGACCCGGGTTTGAAGCTGATATGGCGCAACCCAAGATCACGGATGTAGCTGGTGGCAACCTCCAGCGAGGGAACGCCGGCGCCCACCGTAAGACCCTCGATTGGCACTCCCGATGCCCGGAGACGTGTGAGCAGCGGAACCTGCCAGCGCACTGCCTTGGGGGCCGCATAGATCATATTGACAGTAATTCCGCGCCCCGGGGGGATCTCGCGCAGGAGACGCTGGATCGCCGTTTCCAGCTGGTCCGGGCGATGGTAGCCTCCCAACGCGAGTTCGACATGATATCCAGCCTTCATCACCGCTGCACAGAAGTCCCATGCCGCTGTGGTTGGGGTCATGCCCGCCACAATGACCGGTGGGAGTCCCAGCAGGCGACTCAGTTTGGTGTCGACCATGGGGCGGCTGCCAGACACCTGGACCAGCTGTGGTCGGTACTGCTCGCTCCAAATCTGGCCATACGCCAGCCCTGGGGATGGGCTCCAGTCGAAGATCTCGCTCCGATAGCCCAGATCGGTGTTGGTGCCCTCTGCGACCGTGGCCAGGATGGTTCGAACCCCAGTGCCATCCTTGAGTCGATTCGTCAATGCCCCAATACCGGATACGCCTCCTGGGCCGAAGTCGATGATGTGCGTGGCGCCAGGCAACTTGATGGCTTCAGTCCAGACAAGCTCCTGCGATGTAATCATTGCGACCAGGTCGGGCACGATATTCTGGCTTCCAAAGGCCCGCAGGTCACTACCCGTGCGCGTACAGAACACGGGAATGCGAAGGTCGTCGCCCCGAATCGTCACGTCGGGGACATTGGCGAGAACTGCGTCGGAGACATCGGCCAGGTAACTGCTGTGGAAGGCGGCGGTGATGGGGAGGAAGCGGTTATTGATCTCGGGTTTCCGCTTGCTGAAGGGAATGCGATGCTGGGTGCCCTTCGCAGGGGCCTTGACACCGCGCAACCAGACATTGAATCCATGCAGGGACAAGGGTGGGCCGGCCAGTACGGCGCTCTGCGGTCCATTGATCAGGGCGATTGCAATGCGGGCGTCCTCCGAGAGATGTGCGTTCACGGCGTCGACGTATCGCTGGAGCTGGTCCAGGGGGCAGTCGCTCACACTGAGCATGGGCCCCGGAAAGCCCTCGCCATGGGCCTCCGCATCGGCGACAATCACCGGTGGCAGCTCGGCCACGGCAAAGTGGTCTTGGCTGTAGGCTCCAATGGCCAGCAGGAGGCGCAGGGCATCCAGGGCCAGGTTGTCAAATTGGGTCCATGACTGGGCCACGGCCGTAACCGTTGCTGTCACAATGCCCTGCGAGTGGCCGGTGGTACCACCGAGCGCCGCCTGGATCTGTGCTGGAGTGGACCCCAGAACACGCCCAATCACACGATACCAAGCCAGTTGGAGAAGGCCGATGAGCGGCATGCTAAGTGGGGCGGAGATCAAGTAGGCTGAGTCTGGGGCCCGCTCGGGATGCTCCAGCCAAGTGATAATATCCAGACCCTGGTGATAAAAGCGGCTGAACCGCTCGTCGAGGGACTGGCGCTGCAGCATGCTGGATGCGGAGACCACCAAATCACGCACTAGCGGTCGGTAGGTGCTGTACACCACTCGCAGCTCGTCGAAATAATTCTCATCGTTACCCTGGCCGCCAAACACGGTGTACAAGTGTGCCTTGCGGTCCAACGCGGCGGTCATGAGCGCCGATGGCGGGTGGGATGGTCGACTGATCTTTCGCAATGCATGACGCGCCTGAACATAGGCCGCTAAGATGGTCGATTTGACGTCGGTGCTTGCGTCCAGCTCCTTGACCACTGCATGCACTTCCCGATTCCACAGGATGTCTCTCTCGAAGGTGTCCATCGCCGTAGCGAGGAGCATCCGCAAGTCATCCTCTTTCAGCCCACGGCGCTCCCGCTCCAGGCGGCGCACGGTAAAGCTGAGGAATCGAGCCCAGAGCTCCACCAACGACGACAGCTCGTCATCCCCGGGAGTCTTGCTCAGGTCATGGAGGAAGTCGTCGCGCAGCTGCAGAGCCGTGGGGTAGGAGCCGCTGGCGACGGTGAGGGAGTGCTCAAAGGCATGATAGGTAATGGTAAGGGTCTGACACGCATGAGAAGAAGTGGAGGAGGTGGAGAGAAGCTCTGGAGTCGCCCAGCCGGAGGAGAGTGCGAAAGAGGCCGCGGAACCAGCGCTGGCCAGGGAAGGGGAACGGGAAGCGGACGAGGCATTCATCGTAGAAAACATTATGGCGGTAAATCGGTTGGGTCGTCGTTCTTTCTTTGTTTAGTATGGATCTTCTTTGTTTCTGCAAGGCTCATTTCCGGCTCTTTGTTTGAAGATATTCGCAAGATATTTATCCAACGGGTCGCGCTATAGAACCCCAATTAGGAAATCAGCCCTAAGCGTCTCACGTCGCAGGGACGCTAAGATGCAGCGTGGGCTCAGCCTGCAGCCCTCGAGCCTCACATCCCAGTCTAGTTTCCCCCCAACTAGAATCTGACGTGTGTTGGCTCTCTAAAAATATGGTGGGCCAATGGGTTTAGGCACCGTCATTCTGTCGATCCTGGGTGAGCCTACTAGTTTAAGAATGCAGCGTGTAATCCGCTTTCTTCCCTTTGCATCTCAACAACTCCTTTTCTCCTCCCCTCTTCTCGTTCCCTTTCTCATTCCTCTTCCTTTTTGTCTGATTACGCTGGAAAACCTCTGCTACGAAGACACTGGTTGTCAATTAGCGTCATGGGTTTAACAGCGAAGTGCGGTAGGTTCCTCGAATTTCTCTAGTGCCATTTTTTCTACCCTTTTTTTTTTTATTCTCTGTGTTTTCCGAGCCTAATAAAAATTCCCCGCTATCCCACGTTCTTAATTCCCCGTTCCCACATTTCTATCGACGCTACGATGTTGATTCCCTCCCCAGAACTACTGTTTTTCAACATTTTTCAACCTCAAGTTTTCCCTTTTCTATGAGCACGGCAGAACTGACGAATTAATGCAGATCTCACCAACGAGAATGCGCAGTATCCCTACTGTGCCAGTCCCCCGGCGGCCATTATCTTCTCCGTCCTCTTCGGCGTGACGTTCGCAGGCCACTTGGCGCTGGCCATTCTCTACCGTAAGAAGTTCTGCTGGGTGATCATCGTGGGCAGTGGTTGGGAATGTCTGGGTTTGATCATGCGTGCCTACTCGACACTGGACCAGACCAAGTCATCCACCCTCGCTGCTGCACAGCTGCTCGTCCTGCTCGCCCCGCTGTGGATTAACGCATTCGTGTACATGATCTTCGGCCGTATGGTCTACTACTACACTCCGAACAAGAAAATCAAGGGCATCAAAGCCGAGAGCATGGCCAAGATCTTTATCTGGCTCGATATAACGTGAGCGCCCTCGCACCATCTCTGCGAGATCCTGTCGATTCCGGGGGGACACTGACCGTGGCCTAGCGCCTTTATCATCCAAGGTACCGGTGGTATTCTCGACTCTGACGGCTTCGGCGAGAAGCTGAACCGCACTGGTATGAACATCTACACCGCCGGGATCGCCATCCAGGAATTCTTCATCCTCTGTTTCCTCGTTCTGTTGATCGTGTTCCATAAGCGCATGCTGGCGGGATACCGTAATATCGAGCGCGGAAATGGGTGGAAATGGATGGTGTATGGCATGTATGTGACATTGCTCTGCCTGACGGTATGTGTGCTCTTCTTTTCGCAACCTCTTCAGAACCATCATGCTGATAGCGATGTAGACCCGTATTGTCTACCGTCTGATCGAGTTTGCCAACCCCAACCAGGCCGGTAAGACCGTGCTGAGCACCAAGGAGGCCCCGTTCTACATCCTTGAATGCGTCCCCATCTTCATCGGCATGATGCTCTGGAATGCCTTGCACCCTGGCCGGATCATGCCGGGCCCCGACAGCGAGTTCCCCAAGGTCTCGCGCGCGGAGAAGAAGCAGATGAAGCGGGAGGCCAAGGAGGCGAAGAAGCAACAGCGCCGAGTGGGCTTTAGTCAGAAGTATACCGCGGTCAACGACTCGGAATACACTCTCACCCGCCCCAGTGGTGAGGAGCATGAGGCTGGCTACGGCGGGGGACGGTGGCCCCTGAACGAGGTGGAATCGGGCCGAGGAGGCTATGGTAATGAGTATGGCTATGTTCGTTGAGGACAGTTAGGGTCGGGATGAGACTGTGTGGAACAGGGAAAAAGGCTGGGCCTGGCTGGTTCTTGGGTGTTTTTTTTCTTCCTTATTCATTTGTATTGTTTCTTTCCTTTGTTTTGTAGAACGTTAAATCTTTATTATGTTATGCTCTACTTGACCGATATCAACATATATATGGGTTACAGATATCCACAATGAATAACGAAATGCAATGCTTCTATAAATATCGAGAATAACTCCACATAGAATTCTTCACAGCCACTTGCCTCCAACGCCAGCACCTAGGATATATATAAGAAAGAAAGAAAAAAAACACAAAGGAAATTTGAAAGAAAGTAAGAACGACGTAAACCATCAAACGCATTCAATCGAAGGGATATCACTGGAGGAGAAGAGAAGGATTACATGTTCTTCCCGAGACATGCGGTATGCAAGGGCGTCTGGCCTTCGAGATCGCGGATCTCTAACTGGGCCCCGGCTTGCACCAGCATTTCAACCAAATCACGCCGATTTCGCTCACAGGCAAGATGCAAGGCTGTACGGCCCAACCAATCCTGCGCATCCACCTGAAGAGCATGGCGACGCGTCGGACAGAGCAACACTTGCACCACCTCTGGCCGGTGGTGCTTCACAGCCAGGTGCAGCGCCGTTTCGCCCTCCCGCGTTGTCACATTGATATTCACACCGCTGCCGGTCGGCGAGCCCAGCAGCAGTGTGACCAGGCGGGCGTGTCCCTCCATCGCTGCGAGATGGAGAGGTGTCAGCCCCGCGCTATCGGCGATCGAAGCGTCCGCGCCCGCACTGATCAACACCCCCAGGACAGACTCATGGCCGTACAGAGCCGCCCGATGAAGGGCAGTGTTGGCGAGCGAGGACTCCCCGGTAGGGGTGGAATGTGACGGAACGGAATCAACAACGGTTGGGGGGCTGGGATTCGGGGTTACACTAGGGGTGGGCGCGTGGAGTGGCTGGGGAGCTTTGACCGTGGCTGCTGCAGGGACGGCGACGGCTGAGGGGTGGGAATTTGAGAGATTGCCGTTGCTAGTATTTGCCAGCGCGTATGCTTCCTCGATGGGATTGTATGAAGGCCCCCTGCCAGTCATCGTCGGTCGTTGGGAACCATCGAGTGACGGCGGAGTCCATGACTCGGGGAAGGACAGCCCGTCCAGAGGAGGAGAAAAGAGCTGAAAGTCCGGAGGAGTTTGAACTTTCACTGGGGTCTGAAATGAGGGTAAGGGCTGTTGCTGTTGTTGCTGTTGCTGTTGTTTCTGCTGCTGCTGCTGCTGCTGCTGCTGCTTCTGCTCCTCCTTAGGAGCGTTGGCTGCTGCCTCTTTAGCTCCTTCCAGCTTTTCCTTCTTTAGTCCTACATGACAATGGTTAACGGAATCAAGGCATCATCTTCTTCCCCCAGTACTTACGTTTACGGTATCCCCTCTGGGCAATTCGATTTTGAGCCCTTCGCCGCTCCACCCGATCATCGATATTCGCCCAGTTCTCGCCAACGACCTGAACGGAACTACCACCCACCACCGCTGATCAGCAAAGGAACATGAGAAGCAATGGGTCAGAGAAGAATAATACATACGTGATCATCGCGCAATGGGGGTCAACTGACATTCTCATCGCGATACTATAAGATATGGGCGATCCGTTTTCACGACCGGGGGCCATCGCCCGTCCCTGGGCCCTCTACATATATGTATGGGGAAAACATCACGCCGTCATCTTCACTGCATGCAGTCCAGATCTCTGCCCCCAAAATTGCTCGGAATTGTTGGATTGGTATCCTAGCGTATGTTCATCTTACGAAAGAAATTACAGAGGAAAGCCAATTTAGGGCGCCGGCCACATGGTTGCCACATGGGGAGGTCCATAACGAGGAAGATCACTTCCTACTTTCACCAAATGAGCCGATATCCAAAAGTATGGCAGAGACGGACTAAGTCGAAGGACACCAATGGGACAATATTTTGCTGGATCGCAGTCGAATTCACGGATCCTGTTAGTCCGAACTGCCTCGTTTAGGAAGGGGCCGTTGGCTTACGGTGGAGTTGTGTTGGTAATATTATTCGATGAGATCATCCGAGGACACTTGCATTACGACGGTTATTGTTTCTTGATCTTTTGCCTCTCTTTCTTCAGAGAGACAAGACGGGATCCGAGTCTGCGGTTGACCCTATACGAGAGGATGTATATTGGTTTGCTGCCTACAGGTACCAAAAAGCCAAACAAAACCCTGGGTTTCAACCAACACGAACATGGGGTAGATCAAAGCACTATGCAATTGTACCCTTGAGATCGGAACTAACGTATGAAGCTCTAAAAAAAGAACTCTATAGAGTTAAAAAAGAATCCGCAGTCATAGAATAGCTAGAACGCCATGCGCGGGAATCCCAAGTATCAGATTATGCAATCCTAAAACAGTGCCAGAAATACACCACAGCGAACCATGGCGTAGAAGATTTCCGGTCCGTTTGTTTCAGACGTGAGCCTGAGAGATTAGAGTAAGAAAATGAACTGTCAAAGCGTTGCGAAAGGAGGTCCTGTGACATGGTGGGAAGGCAAGTTGCAATGGCTACTGGCTCATGTTGCCAGTATCAAGGATGACTCGGGCGCTGGGGGTTGACCGTAGTTTGGATATGAAACACGCAACTTACTGTTCTGGGTTAACAGTGGTATTGCCCAGTACCTCGACGCATGCCTCCGCATCCCTACGAGCCAATCGAGCATGAAGATCTGATGGCCCACGTAGCAGCCGGAGTGCCCGACCAGTCCTGTTTCCTTGTTGAACGCACCCAAAAATAGAGTCACCCAGTGGAAATTCCCGAGACGTAAGCACTAAGGGACCAGGTACCGAACTAAGGATCGGGATCCATAACCAAGCCCCTCAACAGAAGCACGATGGTTGGTGGCTTGGCATTCTTGTCTAGTGGAGCTTCCGAGATAGGATTGCATGACAATCCCCCTCGTCTTCCCAAGCTGCCTGACTCAGAAGGCCATCAGTCCAGCACGACCAGACTAGAAGCTGGCTGTCGCAAGTCTTTGCTATGCTACAACGGAGGTTTACACTTGAATCAGGATTAAGCACAGCAAGAACCCACCCAGCGGATTGGGAACAGTGCACTTACACGAGATCATCCCTTCTTACTGTCAGCATGCATTCCACTCGTTATTCGCTAAACCCGATCTGATAGGATCCCCCAACATCCCAACTCCGCCTCTCTCATAAAAATTTCTTCCCGCTTTACGAGGCAGAAATCTGGCAGAAACAAGGCAGAAACGGGGTCGATACCTGATCTTAGGGTTCCACCGGACACGGGCCTCTCACTAGCATGAAAAAGAGGCAAGGAAAGACAGTCAATCCCTGCGCGGTTTGCCTCGTCCTCGACTGGAAGAAAAAAAAAAAAAAAAAAAAGCACGATCCTAGTAGAGGACTATTACTTAGCTCAGACATAACTAATACCCTCCTGGGTCATACGTTCCGCTCATATGTTGGAAAGTAGAGAGAATCCAAGGAATTATATATCTTGCACATCAGTTATCATCATTCCAAACAGAAACACTCTACGAGGATGCGTAAATATAGATTCAAGGTCTTAGTATGTAAGCTTGAAATTTGGACCCCTACTTGTCTCCCGTGATATATATAGATTGCCTATCCACTAGCAAACATACAATCCAAGCAATGAGCTACTTCACCCTTCATTTCCGAACTGCGCTAAACCAATCACAACTACCCTTCTTGGAAGTAGGGCATCATGACTGGCAGACGCGGGACATGAATTTCATTGTGGCGTAGCCTATTGAAATTAAAACCGATTATCGCCGAGTCTACAAACAAAAGAAAAATAACGTAGTTAGCTAACTAAACATTATCAATGACGAAATCAATAAACACGGCCATGTCAGGTGACTAGTATACTACATCTTCACACCAGAAACACCAGTAATAATAGGATAGCCTACGAATACCAGCCCAATACTTGTACGTAGAGACCGGTAGTACTACGTTTATTGAGCACTGCACGAGTTGAAATGAAATGAAATCTATTGTCTAGCCTTTCCAGAAGGTCATGCGAATCACAAAGTAGATAGAGAAAGTACACGAGACAAGAACACAAACACAGAGACAAATGAGATAATTACAGAAGAGGCAAAATCAGACAGACCGATGAAAGCTTTTAGAGCCACAGGAAAAGAAAAGAAAAGCAACCATTACATCGTTCAAGGAGTGTGAGTGTATAGGAGATTCACCATCTGTTCCATTGAGGAGTGATGAAGGAGGTCCTCCAGGCGAAGCTGGGGTGCGTGCTCTTGCAGTCGCAGCAGCACTTGTGACAAGCCCACAAGTTCACCGCCCGCTGCAAAATAACATTCTGTTGGAGACGCGACTGACTTCTTTGTCGATGGGAGAGTCTCGGACCACGCCTGGTGCACGACCTCTCGTAAAGCAGCCACCTTGGGCTCGGAAGAGTCCGCAGGCGGCGCGCCAATGATGACATCCGGTACGGAGGATTCCCTAACCATAGGAATCAAAGGCCGGCCAGCTTCAAGTTCCTCCACCGATGGTAAAAAGGTAGTGGAGGGGCTCGACGAGAAGGAGCGGATTGTCAGACAGAGTTGGTCAAGCAAGTCCTCCGCCTGGATTGCGGACATGACTGAGGTCGCTGTAATGAGGTCGATGTCAACGTGATCGCCTGCGGGAGTTGATAGGATCGATACATCCATAAGATCAAGTTCCGAGCCAATGAAGCCAGGCTCATAGGACCCATCACCCATCATCATAGCCCGATCTGGCTCAATGTTTTGGTGCTGGATGACACTGCTGAAGCGCATCCAGCGCGGCCAATCAGTGCACTGCTCGACGATTGGGCGCAATCCGAGTGACTCAAACGGCATGTTGGCCACCTGCTGGTTCTGGATAGTGCGAAGGAGGTCCATCACAGTCCAGCGGTCCTGGAACTGGGCGCGGACGGGGACCACATTAAGACAGGGGCCAACAATCTGGTCGATGTTGTCAATTGCCAAGTTCCGGCCTGAAATGGTGTGACCGAATACAACGTCCGGTCGAGCTGCCATGCGAGCCAGGACTAGGGCCCAGGCGGACTTGGCGACGGTTGCAAAAGTGATGCCCTCGCTCGTGAGTGTGGTATTTGGCACCCGGCGCCGGACGGCGATGACCTCATCAGAGACATCTCGGAGACCCGGCTTGTGGCGCTCCACAAAGTTTGTCATCGTAGATCCCGCTAGAAGGGACCGCCAGTGTTCAATTGCAGCGGGGTCATCGGATGCCGGACAGAACGACGTGAAGGTCGAGAAGGGCGGGCTGGAGGGTAGGGCTTGGCCGGTATACGCGTTCTGCAAGGCCTCCCAAATGGTGGGCAGTGAGACACCATCATATTGTGCGTGCGAGATGCGCATGATGAGGCGATGTGCGTGGCCGCGTCGCTTCTGTGCCAGAACAAATTGAACGAAGGGGTTCTCGATTTGAAGATTGCCAGCCTTTCCTTCCTCGTAAACTCTCTGGGTTGTTTCGTCGAGGTCGTCGGTGGGGATAACAAGGAAGACCGGGTCAAGTTGCCGGAGGACTACCTGCCAGAATCGGGATTCATGTTCCGTGAAGACGGTGCGAAGAATGCTGAACTGCCGTACCAGTTCGAAGCAGCCCTGGCGGAGACGGTCCACATCCACTGGGTCGGAGCTCTCGAAGTAGAAGTAGTTGAGCATCCATCGGGGCCGCGTCATGGCACCGATCAGCGCAATTTCCTGCATACTGGTGGTGGGGCAAATCTCTTCGACGTGGCCTTCTTCGACTCCAACCTTCGCAGCGATTGCGTCCAGAAGGCTGGAATCACAGGTTGATGATCCTTTGCTCGGAGACAAGAGAGGAGTCCCATCCCCAGGGGTGATAGGTGCGTTGGCTGTGGCCAGAGCAGCGATGTCGACAAGAGAAGGATGGTTGAAGATATCAGCGACACTCACAAAGATCTTGGAGGCACGAGCGAGGCTGACTAGCTTCATGGCGACGATGGAATCACCACCCAAAGCAAAGAAACTGTCATCTGCCCCAATCGACTCACGATCGATCATAAGCACTTCCGCCCAGAGACTGGCCAGTGTGAGTTCCATCTCCGTCTTGGGGGGCCTCTTGCCGGCGGTGGCCAGCGAGTAGGTCTGCAGTTGGGCGTCTGAGAGTGAATCGACCATGCGACTAAGGAGATTCCGGTCTGCCTTGCCAAAGGAGTCGGTGGGCATGGTCTTGAGTGGGATGAAGAGGATGGGTTGCAAGTAGTGGGGAATTGAGGTTTGCAGTGCAGCCTGGACTGTGGCAAGCTCCTGCTGCAGGTTGGTAGTCATGGTATCGGTCAGGCTGTCGATTTCAACATCTGGAGACTGTACGGACTCATCGTAGAGGTATGCAACCAGCATGTTCCTGTTGCGGGAAGAGACCAATGTAGTGTCCACCAAAACATCGTATGTTGAAGGAATGTGAGACTTGATGGAGTGCTCGATCTCACGGGGGTCAATACGTTGACCGTACATCTTAATCTGAGTGTCTTTGCGTCCCAGATACTCAATGCTACCATTGACATTGAACTTGACCATATCACCGGTCCGGTAAACACGAGCGAAGCCATCAGCAGGATATGTGTGTTGCATCCAATCGGGACGATCGATGAATGCCACCTCACTGGCTTGATCGTGGCACAAGTAACCTTCCGACAGGGTAGGTCCTTCAATGACCAGTTCACCCAAGCAGCCCAAAGGCGCGAGCTTGTTGACATCTTCCGGCTCAGTAACCCACAACCGACAACCAACCGGGAACCCAATGTTGGCAAATGAGTCCTTAGGATGGGTGAACTGTGACACAGCGCACCATACCGAGCTTCGCTGGGCCCATAAGCATTGAGAAGGGCATCGACCTTGCCCGCCCAGACCTGTAGGTTATCCTGGGACGGACATTCCCCACTGAGAACTAACGTCTTCAGCTTGGGAACGTCAGTCGGGCGCAGGCTGTTGGCGACGGTCGGGGTCAGACAGGCCCAGTTTGCGCCTACCCGGTCAATAGCAGCAGCCAGATCCTTGGTCTGGTCATGTTCAGAAATAACACACACAGTACCACCACTGAGAAGGGTTGTGAAGATCTCCGCATAGCTGACATCAGATGTGTAGGAGGCAGATTGCAGCACGCGAGACTTGGATGTAATCTTCAATGCGGGGCCATGGTTTCGAATACTGGTACAGATGGCCCTGTGGTCGATCGCCATGATCTTGGGTTTAGCAGTGCTGTCAGAGGTAAAAGCGAGGTACGCGGGCGATGAAGGGTCAACGGCTGTCCGAGCTTGGGGCAGGCCAGCGTTGGTAGCTGCGAGCTTAGAAACCGTGGTTGTGTCGGCGATGACAACATTGCTGCACCCTATAGCTGCAGCCAGATCAGCATATTGTGGCGCCACAATAACATGGTCAATGCCAGTGTCATGAACAATTTCTGTCAGGCGGGAGACAGAGTCCCCTGGATTCAGATTCACGCATGCTCCGCCAGCCTTCAATACGGCGAGCTGTGAGACAATGGCCCACTTGGATTTATCGAAGCACCAGCCTACAGTGCACCCCGCCGTCACCCCGAGCTGCACTAATGTATCGCTGAATCGAGAGGATAGATGATCCAGTTCTTGATAGGTCAGACTGCCATCCCAAGCATCTACTGCCTTGCGCTGTGGGTGGAATCGAGATTGGACATTGAATAGATCGTGCACACGGGCATTAACGGGTTCAATAGGGGCACCCATCCAGTCGAGAAGCTGGTCCACATCAGTTTGGCCAGTCATAGTGATTTCCATCATGAGAGTGTTCTGAGGCAGGCGGAAGAGCTGGTGGATGAGATTCTCATAATGCTGCAGCAGCCATCCCATCTGTTGTTCGGGAATAAGCATATCGTCGTATCTGACACGAACATCGAGTTCTGAGTCACCAAGGTGACACTCCACAATCAGTGGGTAGGTGTCAAAATCAAATTGCACCGAAGAGACTAGTTCCAAGTCCAGATCGTTCTCTGAGTCCTCCAAAATAGGTTGGATGACAAACAGATGACCGAAATCAGCAATGGCCGAGCCGTTGGGCTGGATTCGGCGGATGTTCTGTAAGCCAAACTGTTCGAAGGGTGTCATATCCAGGGCCTGTTGTTGAATGCCGCCCATGAGCTCCTCGATTGTCTGGGCCCGATCTAAGCGGACACGGATGGGTACCGTTGCAATCATCGGCCCCATTATGTCTGCAGCACCATGAAGCGAAGTACTACGGCCGGAGAGAACATGGCCGAAGACGATATCATCAGATGTAGTGTAGCGGCTGAGGAGGAGGGACCAGGCCGATTTCAACACGGTAGGTGTAGTGAAAGTAAGATTGTCCCTCTGCGGAAGGTGAATGTGCAAGGACCGGGTCTGGTTGGGTCGGAGAGATTTAGCAGAGTGAGAGGAGGTAGGGAATTGGGCGGGGAGGTTTCCCTCAATCTGGGAGCGCCAGAACTCCTCGGAAGCCTCACGGTCAGTGGTAGCGAGATGCTGGATAAATTTGCTGTATGGGATGACTGGGGGGAGGGCGGACAAGCCTTCCCGGTAGATGATACCGACTTGCTCGAACATGAATCCCTGACTCCAACCATCGTAGACAGCATGATGAGAGGTGTGAATCAGGCACGGGCGTGGATCGTGCTGGTCGCCAGGAACGATGGCGTTGCGCATCAAAGGTTGGCCATGGACCATAGGCGAGAGCTTATCGGCCCTCACGTAATCTTCCACGGAATTCTCCCATCGCCAAACCAGTGGCTCAGCAATAACAACCTGGAAGGATTTGGAATCATCTGTGTAGACGATGCGGGTGCGCATGATCGGCTGGAGCCGGGCCAAAGATTCCCAGGCTTGTTGGTATTTCTCTAGATTGACATCAATGGGAAGTCGGAAGACAAGTCGCGACACATAAGCCGTCTCATCCTTAGCGGTGAGTGCCATTAGTGCCTCCTGCGAAGAGGTGCAAGGGTACATATCCTCGATCACACTGGCGTCCACCGCACATTGAGTGGTTGCTTGGGCCACAAGATCCTTGACTTGATCGTCAGGCAACAGACTGAAAGGCTCCGGTGGCGCATCGTCGGTCTTCTTCCTCGATGAAGAACGATCGATATTCTCCGCCATCTGGTTCAATTTAGGATAATTAGTCACGTCTGCGACGCTCATGGAAAGCCCTGCCTTGCTGCCGGCGGCGACAAGCTTCATCGCGGCAATCGAGTCTCCGCCGAGGTGGAAGAAGTGGTCATCTACACCGATGCTGTCGGTGCCGAGCACACGAGCCCAGAGCTGTGCGAGCGCCTTCTCTGTTTCGGTTGAGGGTGCCTTTTTGTCCACCTGGGAAAGAGCATAGGAGGCTAGTGTCTCTGGCGAGAGGCCGTTCCCAACCGTCCTTAATACCTTTCGATCCAGCTTGCGGGAAGGGGATAAGGGCATGTGTGAGACGGGGATGAAGAGTTGTGGCACCATATGCTTGGGCAAAACCTCCAGCAGGCGGGCATGTAAGGCCTGGAAGCTTCGTCGAAGTGAGCCAGAGAGGGGAACAAGTGGCGAGTCGACGTCCCCAGAGACAGCCTCAGGCGCACAGATAAACGCAGTGAGGATCTTAAGACTGCCACGAGACTTCGGTGTTAGAACCTCGACCGCCACTTGGTATGAGTTGTTATCGTATACGGTTCGAATACGATGTTCGATTTCGCCCATCTCAATGCGTTGTCCGTGAAGCTTCACCTGGGTGTCTTTGCGGCCGATGAATTTGAAGCTTCCATCGCGGTTGTATCTGACCAGATCACCCGAGCGGTACATGCGACCGTTGCCTTTATCGTGGGGAATCCACCATTTGGGGGGGTTGATGAATGCTGCCGCTGTCTTCTCGGGCTCGTTCAGATATCCCCGGGCAACAATCGGGCCCTCAATGAGAAGCTCTCCAGTGGAGCCAATAGGCAACAGCCGGTCGAGGTTATCTGGGTCTACGACCCACAGAGTGCATCCCAACCCTCGGCCAATGTTAGTAGGGTCCTTGGTGATACTGGTCTGAGAGTTGCAGGTGGTGCAGACACAACATTCACTGGGTCCATAGCTGTTGATTATCTGAACATGGTCAGACCATAAATTGACGACCTCTTTAGTGAGTGGTTCCCCACTGAGAACCAGAGTATTGAGGGTGGGGATACTACTTGGTACCAAGAGACTGGCAACAGTGGTGGTAAGTTCCGTCCAGGTAACCCGGTACTTGGCCATGGCATCCGTCAGGGCATTCATCCTCTCGTACTCTGAGGGAACACAGACACATCCTCCGAGCATCAATGTTCCAATAATTTCGTCAAATGAAACATCGAAGGTGTAGGACGCAAACTGAAAGGCGCGGGTACCAGGACCAACTGACATCTCACTGAGATGTGCAACAAGACCGGTCACAAGGGAGCGATGTTCCAAGATACTTCCCTTCGGCTTTCCAGTACTTCCAGAGGTATAAACGATGAATACAGCATTGGAAGGCTGGGCAATGGCACCAACCGGCTCATTTGGGCAGGGGAGGCTGTCCAGGTAGTCAGCGCCAATTGGGAGCACTCCCGATGGAGGGAGTAATGAAGAGAGCATTGCCGATGATGCCTGGTCGCACACGACCAGGCTAGCATCGAGATCATCAAGCAAAAGCTGGATTCGGTCCTTGGGATGCTCGGGGTTAAACATGCAGCAAACACCGCCAGCCTTCATTACCGCCAACATTGCGATAATGGTCCATGAGCATTTATTGAAGCAGAGAGGGATAATCATCTCCTGTTTGACACCACGTGAAATAAGTTCGTGAGCCAACTTCTCAGCCAGGATGTTAAGTTGGCTGTACGTAAGCTCAACATCATACGAGGAAATGGCGGGAGCGTCAGGTTGGTTGCGAACCTGTTCCTCGAATTGGTAGTGAACACAGGATTGGATAGTTTCCGGGCGATCTTTGTTCCATTCAAGAATCTGCTGTAGGTCTTCCTCACTGATGGTTCCAATCTCCTCTAGCGTGCTGATATCTTCGTCGCCGCCTGCCTCCTGAATTGAGCTGAGACGCTCAATAGCACGGCTATAACGACTGATGATCCGCTTAACCTCCTCACTAGAGATGACGTTATCGTCAAACTGAGCTTTGATTTCGGCACCATCGTCGAGAAGGTTGCACTCTATGATCAACGCGTAGGGGTCCTGATCATCGCCGAGGTCAACTGCCACATTTGTGAGTCCCAAGAAATCGGAGGCCCCAACTGGTGCCGTGTTTGGCTGGATGACGAGAAGATTCTGGAATTCAACAGCTTCTTTAGCCTGTTCACTCATAAGGCGAATGTTCTGAAGACCGGTATGTTCAAAAGGTACCATCTCCAAATTCTGCTGTTGGATGCTTCGGAGGAAGTCGAGCGGAGGTTGGCTACCATCTACTGCGATGCTCACGGGAACTGTCGCAATGGTGGGACCAACAACCTGGTTGATACCTGGGAGAGCCGCATTGCGACCAGAAACCGTGATCCCGAAAGTCACCTTCTCGGTTTCCGTTAGACCAGCAAGAACAAAGGCCCAAGCTGCTTTCAGAATGGTGGTGAAGGTAATGTCGGACGGCTGTCTTGACAAATGCACTGAGCTGGTCGTAGCTTGATTCGGGTACGGTTGGTAGGTACGATCTTGCAAGGTAGGATATGTCAGAGAGGGCTCTGCGAATTGAGCAGTCCAGAACTCAGTGGCAGATTCAGGGCTGGTTGCTCTGATGTATTGGATAAAGCGATTATAGGGGACCTCTGGCAGAGCCATTTCGCTATTGTATTCAGCAGAGACCTGCTTGGCAAGGATAGGGATGGTCATTCCATCATAGATTGAGTGGTGGGCAGTCCAGACAAAGTATTTCTGCGTGGGGGCAGATACGATTGCATAACGTGCCATTGGCTGACCGTAGTCTATCGGGTTAGACGAATCCTTCTTCAAATAGGCATCCAGATCCTGAGCAGACTCCCAGGTCATGGTCTGTTTCAGGACAACTTGGAACAAGCCATCAGAAGCGTTCACCATGCGAGTACGCAAAATGGTGCTTCGCTCCGCGACCTTTTCCCAGGCTTCTTTGAATCGTGGCAGATCCAATGTGTCTGGGAGGGCAAAGACTGTTTGATTAGTGTAGGAGGCTGCATTCTGGCGATTCAAAACCATGAGACCTTCCTGGAGGGGTGTGCAAGGGTAAATATCTTCGACGGCAGTGCGTGAAATACCACACAGTGAGGCAGCCTCAGTAGCGAGTTGCTCGGGATCAACCTGGGGTGGTAGCAGGGAGAATGGCTCCAGCTGGTGCTCCTCACTTTGATCAAGCAGACTGAGTTCCTTGGCCATTGCAGACAAGGTAGGCTTCTGGAAGACTGAATTGATGGTGAGAACAAGACCCTGGTTCCTAGCGGCGGCTACAAGTCTCATGGCTCCGATAGAATCACCACCGAGGCGGAAGAAGCTGTCGGAGGGGTTAACTGTGCTGCTATCTGAGACTTCGAGAACATCTGCCCAGAGAGCAAGCATGATCTTCTCATTTGCGGTCAACGCTGCACCTTCCTGGACGGTCACGAGCTGATACTGCTTCAGTTGCTGCTCGTTCAGGCCGTCAACAAGCTTCTGCAGGGCTGCCCTTTCCAATGGGAGACCGTTTACGGGGAAGTAAAGCGTTGGAATCAACTCCTCTGGCAGATGACGTCCGAGTGTTTCTTTTAGATCTGTAAATTTAGCCCGATGTCCGTCGGTGACGGGCATCAGAGAAACCTCTGCCTCAGTGTTGTTGGTCTCGGAGCAGAAGACGGCCATGCATTGGCGTCCACCCAGCTGATCCAAGCTTATCACTTCAGCAATAGCGTCCTCCGTGTCCAGGAGGGCCATCGTAAGTCGCTTTTGAATGGCAGCCAGGTCGAACGTGCGACCGTTCAGAGTCCGGCTGACATCCTTCAATCTCTGTAACTCTTCGCCGCGCGAATGTGATATGACATCCACGCTCGACAGACTCATCTCAGGGGTATCAGCGAGAGTCTCCAGTACATTGGTGAAAGCTTGCATCAGTTCGTCTGCTTGAGAGCCGCTGAGAATGGCCGTGAGATATGTCATGTGGATCTCGACACCAGGTACATCGTGGGTGGTGATACACAAACTGATGTCATACTATCGTGCAAGTTAGTAAGATCTGGGATTGCTTTCAGTTCTAGGACAAAGATAAATACCTCAGTTGGATCGGCTTGGTCCACAATATGGAAATCAACCTGAGAAGGTGGGCCTCGGCTGGGCTGCCTTTGCAATGACAGGACGGTATTAAATAAGGCGACATCCTTGTTGCCCAGTTCATGCTGGATTGCCGCGAGGGATGTTTGTTGATGAGGAAGGCTGTTCATATAGCTCAGTTGAATATCCTTCAACAACTTGTATACCGACAGGTCATCGACGAGGTGCAATCTGCAGACAAGTAGATTGATAAATGGGCCCACTGCATCGTAAATTCCATCAAGAGGCACGTCACGGCCGGAGGCCATGTAGCCAAACATGACATCTTCCTTCGATGTATACGCTCGGAGGACCATTCCCCAAGCAGCCTGGACAAGATTACTCATGGTAATACTTTGCGACTCACAGAACCTTTGCAATTTTCCATCTTCGTCAATATGAATGAGCATATCGTTGAATGTCTTGGTCTCGGACCCGCTGTCTCCGTTGCCAATACGCATGTTGGGGAAATGGCAAGGCTGAGCACCAGTCAAACGGTCGGCCCAGTACTTGAGGGAGGCAGATTTAGACAGGCCATCCAGGTAGCGAATGTATTCGCTGTACAAGGGACCTGGTCCAGAGGGCAGCGTACTTTCATACGCAGAAACAAAATCACGGACTAGGAGTGCCAGTGATGTACCATCGACCAGGGTGTGGCTCAGTTCAATCTGGCAGTAGATCGATTCGGGGCCTTCGCAAATGGTCAGGCGATGACCAGGAACGGGCTTGGTGTAATCTGGAGATTGCTGGCCTTGGAAAAGCGAGACAACATCCGTTCCGGAGAAAGCGAGTTGCTGAACCGTTGCTTGGTATGATCGCAGTACAAGCTGGTCATAGACCCCATCTCCAGACAATGAACCAATGAAGATCGTTCGCAAGATGGAATGACGGTCCACGGTTTGTTGCCATGCTTTTAGTAGACGTGGGAGGTCCACGGCACCGACATCCGATCTAGGTACAACTTCAAAAAGCTGGCGAACCTCATAAGTACCAGGCTGTCGGGTCTGACTAAGAAGGATGCCTTCCTGGATCGGCGAGCATGGGTACAAATCTTCCACGTTGTCAGGAGAAACTCCCAGTGCCGGTAAGACAGTGTTTGTGAAGCTCGACAAAGCAGGGTAACTGATCCTCATGAGAGGGAAGTCACTGAGAGTATGCTCCACCGAGCTGGCCACGAGATCTTGAACGGCATATTGAATGGCCTTCTCGCATTGGTTGACCCAATCACGGATCTGTTCTTGACGGCTTGTATCGCGGTTGAAGAAGAATGAGACACCCAGCTGACCGAAGGAGACAGCAGCAGAGATATCAAAGACCGCCAAACGACCCATACCTTCACTGATGTTCTGAATCTCCTCATCCGCGCGAAGGGGCTCTTCTTTCAATAGGGCATCACTTCGCTCCAGTTGTTGTGCTTGTCCGAGATAGTTGAGACAGATCTCCATGGCTCTGTGATCATTGAAAGCCTTGCGACCTTCGGCACTGTAATGGCGGCAGGTAAAGTATGAGAATCCATTATCGGTGAAGGAACGACGGATATCTTTTGTTCGCTTGATGCTATCCTTGATACTTTCATCCTTCCTCATACGCCTGTGAACTGGATAGAAGGTGGTAAACCATCCGACAGTTTCCGATAGGTCAATGGAGTTGTCCCAAGGTTCTCTGCCATGGCCTTCGCTAAAGATCGCAGGCACCGCACGGTCTGTGAAGGTCTGGTTGAAGGATTGCTGAATGGCCCCCAGGATAATGTCGATGGGTTCGGTTCGCAGTGCTGTGTTTGCCGCTCCAAGCAGGAGTGAGGTGGTCTTGTCATCAATGGTGAAACGAACTTCCTCGACATTCTTCCATGTGGGTAATTCTTGCATCCCCCAGTATGAGAGGTTAGCAGAGGGGATATCGTTGGGTAATACCGACTTTGGACCCAATTGCTCTCCGAAGTGGCATTGCTCTAGTGCCCAGTTGTGGAATGGCATCGGAGCATGAGGGCTGCTACTCTGTGACAACAGGGAGGCTTCCAACTGAGCGACAATTACATGCCATGAGACAGCATCAACGACTAGATGGTGCGCGATGAGAGAGATGAGCTGTCCCTCTCGGCAGTCGGAGCTTGACTCTCCTCTCTCCTCGTCACAAAGATCAAAGTGATCTACCACAAAGATCGGTCCGTTCTCGATGTCGACGTTCCGTTGAGAGGAGTTGACCACGTCGAGCATCTGCTGGCGGCTGGCTGCTGAATGAAAACCAATTTTAAAGGAGCCGTTTGACTGGCTCTGCACCATCTGCGACCACTCCCCGTTGTCGCTCCTGATAAACTTCGCACGCAACATGGAGTTCCTGGCCACAATTTGCTCGATAGCAGATGCAACTGCAGCCGTCGAGACGGGGCGGGTCAAGCGCAGCAAAACGCTCTGGTTGTAATGATGCTGGGTCTCCTGGCGTACAACGTCGTTGAAATATACCTTCTGGATGGGCGATAAGCTGAAAGGCACATCGTACGTTTCTTGTCTCGTGACAGCACGGTCGCCGGTTGAGCTTGCGCGACTAACCACTGCCGCCAACGACTTCGGGAGCAGAATGTCTTGAACGCTAAGCTTGATTCCAATGGCTCTGCAGCGGGAGACAACCTGCATAGCAGTAATTGAATCTCCGCCCAAGCTCATGAATGATCGGTTCAAGCCAATAGACTTCTCAGGGATGTTCAGGACTTGACTCCACACCTGTGCCAGCTGCTTCTCTAAGGTGGTTGTTGGCAGGTTAACACTGGCGGAGGAGATATTCACAATCCGGCGGTAGGTGTCTTCGGTTATGCTGGTAACCCAACGTGTGATGGGAACGCGGTTTATCTTCCGTGACGCAGTCAATGGGATGGAGTCCAAGACAATCCAGACTGAGGGAACCATGTAGCTAGGCAGTACACTTGTTAGTTCCTCCTCAATCTCCAAGATAAGTGGCTGGGCGGTGGACTTCGCATCATCGGAAACGAGCTCGACGCAATCACCTTCAAGGGCCAGTGGTTGCAGATCTGCAAGCGCCACCACTGCGACGAGCTTGCCTTTGCACGGGCCGGTCTTGGGAAGAGTGACCATTCCAGCCTCAACCGCTTTTTGAGCACGGAGGTGAAACTCAATCTCGCCTAACTCGATACGCTGGCCATGGAACTTGACCTGGCTGTCTTTGCGGCCAGCAATGTTCAGAGTTCCATCAGGGTTGTAACGAACGAGATCACCAGTGCGATAGAATTTGTACTGGGGTGTCTCCTTTCCGTGCATCCATGCTGGGTTTTCAACGAATGCATCTTTCGTCTTTTCCGGCTCGTTCAGATAGCCTCGCGAGACATTCGGCCCTTCAATGAGCAGCTCGCCCACACAGCCGACGGGGGCAAGGCGATTATAATCAGAAGTCTCCACGATCCAGTACCGGCAGGCGGTACCACTGCCGATGTTCGCAGGCGAGACAGTGGCACTCGGGTTTGCATGGGATGCCCAAATAGTGCATTCTGCCGGTCCGTAGGAGTCGATCATGTTTACTTGACTTGCCCAGCGATCGACCAGGCTTTGAGATACGGCTTCACCACCTAGAACGAGAGTCTTCAGGTGGGGAACTTCTTTGGGGTCCAACAGGGCAGCGACTGTCGGAGTCATGAACGTCCATGTGATTTGCATGGCGTTTATCACCCCGGCGAGATTGTTGACTCTGTCGTGCTCGGTGGGAATGCAGAGAGTGCCTCCCTTCATCAGCATGAAGAACGTTTCGCCCATGCTAACATCGAAGGTATACGAAGCAAACTGCAACACCCGCGAACCTGGTCCACCAAATCCTAAGCCTTCGCCGTGCTGCGCGGCCACGGTACAAACTGAATTGTGCTGAACGATGATGCCTTTAGGCTTTCCAGTACTACCAGATGTGAAGATCATGAAAACTGGATTGGTAGGCTGGACTTGAAGAGACGCGCGCTGAGATGTCGAGACGGGGGTCAACTCTTGAATTAGGGTTTTGGTGATCGGGACAACAGAAGCCGAGACGGACCCGAAGAGACCCTGGTGTTGTGGCGAGGTAAGGACGAGGTGAGAGCCCGTATCTTTAATTAGGGCCTCAAGACGGGTCACTGGGTGGTCAGGATTCAACATGACGCAGGCTCCTCCTGCCTTAACAACGGCGACCATGGTGACTACCGTCCAGACGGACTTGTCGAAGCACAGAGGCAGCAGGGTCTCGGGCTTGACAGAGTATTCGGTAGACAGATGATAAGCCAATCTCGAGGACAGCTCATCGAGCTCACGGTAAGTCAAACTTCCGTCCCACGCCTCAATTGCCATATTTTCGGGGTTGAGAGTGGCTTGCTGGGAGATCTTCTCGTGAACACACTCATTGACCGCGGTCGGTGCCACAGCGTTCCACTCCCAGATCTGCTTCTCATCCTCCTTGCTGAAGAGATCGATATCCCCTAGCTTAACATCGGCAGATGGGCGAATGATCTGCCGCAAGACATGTTCAAAGTGACCCAGAAGCTTCTCCGTCAGATCCACCGACAGAACATCGTCATCAACGCGAGCTTCCAAGTGAACGCTGCCATCCCCGAGGTTACATTCAACCACCAAGGCGTAAGGATCAAAGTCCGTCATGTCCGTCGGCACGATTTCGAGCTCAGCAAACGCCCGTCTCCCGTCTGCCTTAGGCTGGACGACGAATAGGTTAGTGAAGTCAGTCGCTGCCAACACTTGAGGGCTGATCTGGCGAATGTTTCGCAGTCCGACATGCTGGAAGTTCATCATCTCGACATTCTGCTCGTGTTGGCTCTCAAGGAAGCGTTGGAGGGACGTCTCGGAGTCCATGTGGACATTCATCGGAACGGTTGTGATGGTCGGACCAACAATACCCTCGATGTGGGGGACGAGGGCATCACGTCCCGAAAGCGTCAACCCGTAAAGAATGTCCTCGGAGTCAGTGTACCGTGCCATGACAATAGCCCAAGCTGCTCGCAAAAGGATAGCCATTGTTAGGCTAGATCCAGATTCTAAGGCTACCTCGACATCACGGTGGCAGGTTTTCTTCGCTCTGGGTTGGTAGGTCGCGTATGGCAACCGAGGGAAGGAGGAGGGTGGCTCTTGAGGAGCCATCGAGCGCCAGAATTCCTGTGATGCCTCAGGGTCGGTTTCTTGAATGTATTCCACAAATTGAGCGTATGACGGCGCTGTAGAGGGTTTGAGACCACCCGTATAGGCCTGTTCTAGCTGTTCGAACAAGAGTGGAACAGTCCATCCGTCATACACGGCGTGGTGAGCAGTCCAGACGAAGACAGAAGACTCGCCATCTTCAACGATCGCATAGCGAGTTAGTGGGGTGCCGCTGGTCACGGAAATGGCATGGTCGCGCTGGAGATATTCCTCCAAGGAAGAGCCTTGTTGCCATTCAAGTTTAGCAGCGTCTTCCGTCAACACAACCTGATACGATGTAGAGCCGATAGTGACAATACGGGTGCGCAGGATGGAGTGGACATCAACCAAGGTTTGCCAGGCGTCTTTGAATCGCTGCATATCAAAGCCAGCTGGCAGCCGGAATGCAGACTGAGCGACATAGGAACCAGTATGGGTGTTTGACATTGAGAACACTCCCTCCTGCAGTGGGGTACAAGGATATACATCCTGGATGTCACTGCGTGCAATGGAGCAATGGCCTGCAGCTTCCTCCAGTACCGCGTCAGTATTGGTGGCATTCTTTAACATCGAGAATGGTTCATAAACATTCTCTTGTTCGTCAGCCGTAGCTAGTTCAACACGTTGAGCCATTTGAGACAATTCCGGATATCGGAATATATCAGCGACAGTAAGCAAGAGGTTTGCTTCCCGTGTTGCGACGACCAGTTTCATGGCACCAATTGAATCGCCCCCAAGTCGGAAGAAGTTATCGTTGCGGCCCACAACGCTAGGATCTTTTCCTAAAACAGCGGCCCACAACGTCTGCAACTGCTCTTCCTCCTTGGTCTGGGGGGCGGCCTTGTCCTGGTTGGCCAAGGCATACATCTCCATCTGCTCATGGGAAAGACCCGGGACGGCACGGCGAAGCGCAATCCGATCAACCTTGCCCGAAATGGTCATGGGGATGTGAGAGATCGGGATGAACAGGCTGGGAAGCATGTACACGGGCAATTTCTCCGACAGAACCTTCTCAAGGGCCCGCAGTTCCGCCGTGAACTCAGGTGATAGTGGGACAAAGAGTTCATTTTCCGTAGGGAATGCGTTCTCCATCTTGAGGAAAGCTACCAATGTCTGAGGAGGCAAAACGACCGAGTCCACGGTGACATGCGCGGCACCCGGCAGATTCTCCAGGATTGCATGCTCTATCTCGCCCAGCTCAACACGCTGGCCTCGGACTTTGATCTGAGTGTCCTTCCGGCCAATGAACCGAAGCTGACCATCTGGGTAGTAGCGGACCAGATCACTAGTTTTATAGAACCGGCGTGGCTGTCCATTCTCGGGCTTAGGCAACCAGGCGGGGTCTTCGAAGAAAGCTGCCTTTGTCTTTTCGGGCTCATTCAGGTATCCCCTAGTGACTAAAGGGCCTTCAATGACCAGTTCACCAATGCAGCCAACGGGAAGGAGCTTGTTAGTATTCTCAGGATCGGTCACCCAGAGGCGGGTGCCAACGGCATGCCCTAATCCTGCGGGGTCACTGTCTGTGGTCAAGGGGTCCGTTCCCATGCTGTAAATGGTACATTCCGTAGGTCCATAAACGATGCGCAACTCCAGAGCCTCGGTCCACGGGGAGATATCTTCGCGTGAGATCGCTTCACCTCCCAGAACGACTGTCTTCAGCGTGGGAACGGTTTCCGGGGAGAGCAGGCCGAGAACCCGGGGTGTCAGGAAAGCCCAGTTGACCCCGAGTTTGTTGATTGCGCCGGCCAAATCATCGACGCGGTCTTTCTCACATGGGATACAGACCGTACCACCACGAGTCAGCGTAGTGAACGTGTCAGAGACACTAGCATCGAACGCGTAGGCAGAAAACTGCAAGACACGCGATCCCGGCCCGACACCCCATTCAGACCCGTGAGCTTGAATGCTGGTGATGAGGGAGCCATGCTCGAGGACAATACCCTTCGGCTTTCCAGTACTGCCGGATGTGAATGACACGAAGGCTGGATTAGACGGTTGTGCCTGAGGGAGTGTGCCATTGTCGGTAGGAGCAGGGAGTTCGTCGAGGAAGCTTTCGTCCACGACAACAATATGTTCCACGAGGCCTTCGAGCAGTTTGGCGTGCTGCGCTGATACGACTGCAACACGAGCCTGACATCCATCCAGAATATCTTGAATGCGGGATAGCGGATGCGCAGAACTCAGACCAACACCAGCACCACCAGACTTCATGATCGCCACCATAGTCACTGTTGCCAATTTGGACTTCTCGAAGCAATGGGGGATCAGCACCTCCGGTCCAGCCCCCAGCTTCACCAAGTGATGGGCTAACTTTTCGGACAGCAGATCGAGCTGGGAATAGGTGTACTCGCCATCCCAAGCGCACACTGCCTGCGCATCAGGTTGCTTCTTGACTTGATCGTAGAAGTATTCATGCACACAGCCTGACTCCACAACTGGCTCAGCCTTGTTCCATTCAAAGATCTGGGCTCTGTCCTGATCATTAAATAGATCAATATCGAACGGCTTGGCTCCGGCTTGGTCTACAATTCCGTAGATTGCGGCGCTGAATGTATTGGCAAGATTCATGGCATCGCCCTGTGTCAGCAAAGAGGACCAGTAGCCGATAGAAATCTCGACATCCTCAGTAGTTATGTCAATAGCAACAGCAAGATCGAACTATCAAAAGAAATCCCTGTTAGTGCCTTGCTCTGGGATTTGAAGTGGGCTTCAAGGATTTCACTCACATCTGTCGGATCATCTTCTTCAACTGCCCGGAAAGAAAGCGCGTCTCCAAACTGCTGGTCTGGAACACCTTTCTGGAGAGAGATAATGCTGTTGAACAAGGGCATACCGGATAGGTTCAGACCGTGCTGAATTTGTGCCAGGGAACAATGTTGGTGAGCCAAAGCGGTGAAATAGTCGCTCTGCATGGTGTCGACCGCGTCCAGAGCAGCCTGGTGCTGGTCCAACCGCACCCGACAAACCAGCATATTAATGAAGGCTCCCACAGCGTTCTCTATACCTTTCACAGGTACATCACGGCCAGAGGCCACGTAGCCAAAGCAGACATCGTCAGATCCAGTGTACGCCCGGAGAACCAAAGCCCATGCAGTTTGTATCACATTAGCAATAGTGACTCCGTGTGCTACGGAAAATTTTAACAGATCCTTCATTCCGGTGAAGGGAACTTTCACAGACTGGATCTGCTTGGAGGCCCCATCGCGAGGATACATGGGAACAATGGTCGGCTGAACTCCTGCAAGGTAGCTGGCCCAGTGACTCATGGACTCGCCTTGGGAGTGCTCCGGAGAAGAGATGTAGTGGATATAGTCACTGTACAACGATGCAGGCTCTGTGAACGATTTGCCGTCAAACGCCAGTGACATCTCCTGCAAAACCACCTCGGTGGACCCGCCATCCACGATCGCATGGCTGAGCTCTACCATCATGTAGACGTTGTCGCCACGGGTACGGCAGATGGTGAGATGGTGCTGAGGCTCTGAGGGGTTGTAGGTTGGCGAGGGTAGAGATTTCAGGAACTTGGTCACTTCCACTTCATCATCTGAGCACATGTACTCGCAGCAATAGACGCTGGCTGTGACGTTCTTGAGTACTATCTGCTGGAAGATACCACCGGCGTCGACAAAGATGCTTCTGAGAGATTGGTGGCGATCTACAACACCCTGCCAGGCACGCTGAAGACCCAAAATCGTGGTGCTCGCATCCATAATAGAGAGCACTTTAAGAACACGTCGAATTTCATACGTGCCAGGGAATTTGACCTGGCTCAGAAGAATGCCATCCTGGACAGGGGAACAGCCGTAGACATCTTCCACGTCGTCCTTGCTAGAGAGTCCAGCTTTAGACAGAAGCGCGTCGTCGATGGCGGCAGTTCGCTCAGCAGGCGTGGAGGCCGGAGCAATAACGGTGCCCTCCTCCACAGACACCTGTGATGAGCGGACGGTCTTAGAAGCCAAGTCAATCAGGCTCTTGGCCCGAACCACATCTAGCACCGAGACCTTCAGCTGCTCCCGGCGGCACCGCGCCACCACTTTCATGGCCGTAATAGAATCACCACCCAAGGCAATGAAGGACCGGTTATACTTCAGCTTCGACAGTGGAAGACCCAACTCCTCCGCCCATATTTCTTGCAGAAGAAGCTCCATTTCGGATAATTGCACGGTCTCGCTGACTTCCTCTTCTTCTTCCATGATACCGGCAATTTCGTTATAGGTGTCTTCGTCCATATCACGAACCCATTGATTCAAAACAACACCATTGACCTTCCCGGACGTTGTGAATGGAAGGGCAGCCACCACCACCCAAAAGGTGGGTACCATATAGCCTGGAACCTGGGCGGCGAGACGGGTGGATATCTCAGGGATAACCCCACGTGCTTGCTTTCTCTGGTCGATCAACAGCTCGTGCACGTCGGCGTCTCGTGGCCCCTCATAGGGGAAGGCATGGAGCGAGAGGACAGCCACCAGGTTTCCCTTACAAGGTCCTGCCTTAGGAAGCAGGACACGAGCATGACGCACCATGGAGTCCACGGAGAGACGCTGCTCGATCTCGCCTAGCTCCAAACGCTGGCCTCGAAGTTTCACCTGGCGGTCCTTTCGCCCAATAAAGCTGATTGTGCCATCGCTGTTGTTTCTGACGAGGTCACCGGTCTTGTAGAATCGGAATGGGGCGGGCTTGGAGGTCATATTTTGGAGGAACACAGGGGCCTCGTCCAGGAATACCGCCTCGGTCTTCGCGGGCTCGTTGAGGTAGCCCCTTGCAACAATCGGGCCTTGGATGAGCAGCTCACCCACTGCTCCGATTGGGACAAGACGGTTGTGGTCATCAGGGTGGACGACCCAGCAGACCGCACCGTAACCGCGCCCGATGTTCGCCGGGTCGGCAGCCGGAGTGAGGTGGGGGTTGATCGTTGCCGCGACGGAACATTCACTGGGACCATATCCTAATGACATTTGTTAGCAATTGATGCGGCCCATATCAACAAGCACGGGACCTACCATTAATCAGATGCAACTTGCCCGCCCAGGTCGTGACATCGACCTGGCTCAATGCTTCACCTCCCAAAGCCAGAGTCTTCAGAGTGGGCACATCAGCGGGATCGACCAAGCGCACCACCGAAGGAGTCATGAAGGTCCATGTGATGCGCAGCGCGTTGATGATATGAGCGATTCCATGCTGTGCCAGCTCATCGCTGGGGAAGCAAACGCAGGCACCGGTAGTGAGAGTAGTGAAGATTTCGAGCATGCTCACATCGAATGTGTACGGTGTCATCTGTAGGATTCTGCTAGTCGGGTCGATCTCACCCGCGGTGACGTGCTGGGTTGCAGCCGTGAGGAAGGACTCGTGTTCCACCACACAGCCCTTGGGAGTTCCGGTACTACCGGAGGTGAAGATAATATACAGGATGTTCTTGGGTGTGACTGCAACCGCTGGGGGTGCTTTCTGCGCTGGAAGTGCCATGACACTTTCCTGGTGAACAGAGAAGACATTGCAGTTGTCCTGCCAGAGGGGTTCATATTGCTGGGAGGTTAGGATCAAAGGAGCTTGCAGCTGCTCCATAATTTCCATTAAACGGGAACGAGGCTGTTTGGCGTCCAGATTCACAATGGCGCCGCCCGCTTTAACGACAGCGATCATGGTGACGATTGCCCATTTGGACTTCTCGAAGAACAGGGGAACGGCCACTTCAGGGCCCACACCCCGATCCACCAGAGAGTGGGCCAGGCGATCTGTGAGCGCCTGCAGCTCGCCGTATGTCATACACCCATCTGGGCCTTGGATGGCAAGTGCTCGGGCTCTTTGCGGGCCCGCTCATCGATGAGATGATGCAGGCAACGAGAGACCACCTCGGGCATCCGCTTGTTCCATTCCCAGATCTGGTGCATTCCATCCTGGCTCATTAAACTTACCTCGGAGAGGGGGGTTCGGGGGGTTTTGATGATCTCACCAAGTACGTGGCTGAGAGTCGCCGCGCAGTGTGTTGCCTGCGAGGCGGGGATCAAGGAAGTCGGACATTGCAGGTCGACGACAAACTGGTCCTGTAGGTACCGGGCGTGAATGGCAAGATAATTGCCCGGCTTGGTGCTCCTTGTCAGTGACATCCCGGTCGATCACAATCATCGCGTCCAAGTCCGTACCTGTTCCCGCTCGGGGGATTCTCCATCATACAGCATCACAACGCTGTTGAAAGCTGGACCACCCGCTCGGGCGGACAATGCCTGGAATTCGGCCGGTGTCATCAGGGCGGATGACGAAACACTGGCCTGCAGCTTCTCTTCCGCGTCGACGAGCGTCTTCAGCACGGACTTGCCCCCGTCGATCTCCGCCTGGTAGACACCCACATGAGGCACACCGGCGACGAATCGAACAAAGAGAAACCCGATCGTCTCGGTATCGGCGTACGCAGAGAGAACCATGGCCCAGGCGACATTCAGCACGCTCAGGACCGACAGTCCATGGCGTTCGCAGAATGCAGCCAGGGCCTTTCCCTGGGACACGGTTCCCAGGTCCAGGGGGATTTGCGCCTGGTCGGTCTGCTCTTTATCTACAATAACTCCGTCAGTGAGGGTGGGGAAAAAGAAGGAACTCCCCTTGGATCCCATAGGGATTTGGGCCGTGATGGCCTGGAAAGCGGTGTAGTCTCCGGCGTCACCCATTGTGATTAGTATAACTTGGTGATCGAGTTTAAAGGTACGTAAAAGTTGGTGGGATTGCAATTAAAAGGGTAGAGGAAGAGATAACAGGAGAGCGAGAAGTTAGCAAGACAATGACGGACGTAGTGTAAGGAGAGAAAGAATGATAAAGTCTGATTGCTTCACGGAAGATCAGAGCTGAGCAGTTCTATAGACCAGGCACGTTTGGTAGGTATGGTAAGTACATCCGCCAGAAAGGTGGGAAGAACTGGGTAGATATTAATCCTCGACGGCGGTGACTGCACCGTGCTATTCAGGAGCTGCCCATGCGTCCACCAATTAACACGCCTCTCATCCAACATCGAGTTCCAGTCGTAGATTCCATGTGCATGTCAGACTGGATGCCCTGCCATCCGCCTTGGTGCGTGGGGGCGGCTCTCCCATTAGGGCTGACGGTACCCCCTGCCGACCTCGTGTCAGCCACGTTTTTTGAACAGTCTGTAACATGTCACAGTCTTGCAGCTAGTCTGAATGGTGCGCCGCAGGTGGTCAGTAGCCCCCAAAAGGATTCGTGCGGTCAGCCTGGGGGCCAGAGTTGCCTGAGGCTACTTGTGTTCTTACGCGCATCTTATCTTGCAGTAGCGTCGCGGTAGTATGGAATCGTCCGAGCTTACTACACAAATTGACCGTATTTAGAAACACGAACGAACCACGACGAGATAAAGAAGAGGACTTAGCTTCAGTTAATAGCAGAGCCGCGACGCCATGGGATGAGGACTGTCCTCTTCTGATAGGGGTGAGTTCCGGTAATTAGCAAGTCATCCGAAACCGAGTCCTCCGCCCAGGAGGAAATATGTAGAATAAGCTCCACATAAGTTAAGGGAAATCCAATGACAAGGTTCCATCTCTCGTGACATATGCAAGATCCATGCGCGAGTCAGGAAAGTTGGTCCAAAGACACCTTGGGAGTTGTCTTGCTCGCAAAACTAAACTGATCATTTTCCCGGGGGGGCTAACATGAGAACGCCCGATGTCTGCAGAAGGACCCGCTGGTCACCGCGCCCCCATTTCTCCGCCGCTAGAGTTTCAAGAGGGAATGTCGCGGCTGAGCACCTTCGTTGCATTAGCTCGATGCTTCCGCACCACCAACATTTCCTTCCTCAGTTTAGCTCGCACCCATGAATATCATCTTACTATGTTGCCATTGGGGGCGAGGACACAGTTGCCCAATGGTATCCACGCCTGGTCGAAGTTTGATTCCATGACTGCTATTTTGAGACAGCTCGGACTGCAGCCCGTGGTGGGTGCAAGGTGATCTAAACAGAAGCTAAATGCCGAGGGGGGACGGGACCCCAGTCGCGTATAATTCCATGCAGTATTACGGAGTAGAAGGGTTATATATAGACGAGAGGCCGATCATTTGCGACGGGTCCTCCGCCATCTCTAAAGGTAATCCACCATGAGTGGATCTTGAAACCACGTCGAAGGCTATTGAATTCGCCTTTCGCACGGGCTTTCTGTCGACGGTGACAGCGCTGGGACAGCCTCTCCCTGGCGCTGTCAACCATGCAGTTGTGCATCTGGCCGTGTGCCAAAGTCACTGCGCAGCGACATGCTTCTCCGAAACGGTTGGAGCCAAGCCATCTTACCCATTCTAAATTGCTGGGTCGCAACGCGCATCATACGCGTCGTCGATAACCTCACGATTCTCCTTCCTGACACATTATTGTCTTTAAACTAGGCGCCGAAGCAGATCCAGACCACATCGGTAGAGGGTTGTTATTTGCGATGAGGTTGTTGATGGCAATGGACGGGTTTGCGGAACAGTTCAGGCGAAGGACCATGCGACCGAGAGGCACTGCATAATTCCAACCGTCATGGTTGGGTCTCACTAGGGTGTCTGTGACGAGTTAACGAAAGGAAGATCTATCAATAATATGGAGTAACTGTATAGTTCGCGTAGTCCGATCATTATCCGTGTCTTGCCATTCTATGGCAGCGTGGGTCGCGTGGTTTCCAATTCCATCAGACATTCAAACTGTAGAGACACAGATACTGCCTGACATAATAGCTGACCGCTTTGATTCTCTACGTATGAGCTTCACCGCCATGGCCCCGATGATGAGCTCTTTTGACAGGGTTGAACCCCTGGTTGAACCCCGCTTGGCGTTTTCTGGAAGTCCGCTAAGTCGCTTAAGGAAAAGCTTGTTCTGTGACCCTTTTTCATTGGCTCAAATTAACACCGCTCTCGATTAAGACCGCCTCTAACTTATAGCAGTATGGCCTGTCGGGTATGTTGGCCAATAGCAGTCATTCGTTCCATGGCAGCATATTTCCCAGATGAGCAGAGAGGGAAACTGTTTACTCTGTACGGCGACGACGTTGACCTTTGGGACGGAAATAAAGGTGTTTAGTAGATTGCAACGAGTAGGCCATTAGGTATACTGCCAAAGGAAGGAGCAAAAAGCAATAACTTTCAAGAATTAAGCTGTTTACTGCCTCGGCCCACATCTACACTTTGCCTCGCGAATGGAAATATATATTTCTATATATCTACACCACAGTGCCGTCCAAGTCGATATCATTATCACGCAAACCGAACTCAGGCATTGAAGGGCTGACTAGAGCTGCTAGTTTATGTATACTAATTACCATGACTAGGTAGGAATTGAGAATTAAAGGCAAGCTCATTCAAAGAGGTGCAAAGTTGTATAGGGAGTCCGTACGACGCGGCGCGTCACCAATCACTACACCAATTCATGGTAGGTATTGACTGGACGGAAGGTACGACTCGTTACTTCTTTGATCAGATATCCTAATTGCTCATACTCTCGTGTATTTTATGTTCTTTTATGATCATCTCGCGATTTTATCTTATCTTTCGAACGTTTTCGTTGACCAGAGGGCGCATTGTACAGCGTACACCGTACGTGGTACACAAGGCCATACGGTATCCACACCGGCAATCTATTACCAGGAAAAAAGGAAAGAAAAAGGAAAAACAAAAAGAAAAAAGAAGAAAGAAACAAGGACAGGAAGAAAGGAAGCGGAAATTAAGCAATTTAAATGTCTATCGGACAGGATATAGGTATGCTTGCGCTGTGAATAACACACATCAACGCCCTGAAACCGCGTGAAACAAGACGCGTATCGCGAAACAAAGACCGAATTTTCCCCGAGTCGACTTCTTCCTCTGTCCCCCCTGGAGAAGAGTCGTCAAGTCATGCAAAAGAAGGACAACGCCATAGGATATATGTGAGGAGAAAAGACCGTATTAAGGATGGGAAAAATAAAGGCCACAAAGGAAACCCGACAAACGAAAAGGTAAGGAACGACTGAAAGAAAATCGCTTCTCCGAAACGATCGATGCCCATAACACCAATAAAACACCGGGAGATGCAGTAGATGCCGATATAGACCAGGATTCGACCAGGATTCCCTTTTATCCGGTCCGACCCGACCGGGCATCTAAGCGCGCCCCATGAGCCACTAGCAACTGCACCACTTCAACATGGCCCTTCTCGCTTGCGACATGCAGTGGTGTCGACCCATGGTGGTCGCGGGCATTGACATCGATTTGTTCGGTGGTTAGGAGCAATCGTACCACGCCCAGATGCCCGCACTGGGCGGCAATGTGCAGCGGGGTCTGGCCGCGTGAGTCCTGGACGTTTACATTAACCCCGCGTTGAAGGAGCAGCAAGGAGACCACGCGTTCGGTACCGTGGCTGGGTTCCTGCGGTGTTCGCGGATTCGACTGAGGCTGCGAGGGCGGCGGCGTGGGAATGCCATCACGGGGTTGGTGGTGGATGTCTAATACATTTTCACCAGAGAGATCGCCCGAAGATTATGCTCGGAAAGAGACAGGGATCCTATCAAAGGGGGTTAGTTCAAGTTGGTTTGGAGATAGACAACCATATGTTTTGGACCGTACGAGGGAAACAGGAGAAAGG